>NC_039366.1:130602778-130810415 GCF_003573695.1 Papaver somniferum
ACTGAGTCTCATAATATCAGTTCTTTCAGTATTCCCTCAAAAAAGTTTCACAATTATATTGGGGAGAAAAAGAAATACATTGCTCCAAAGGCTACTCAGAAATGGGTACCAAAGAAGACCAATAAAGCAACGAGTTCTATTAAGAAGGATCTCCCAGACAAGAGTTTGACAAGGGATAAGTTCATTAGTAGGAAACATTCCATGGGCTTTGGAGTGGTCCGAGAACTTGGGCCCAATACGTGACTAAAAGGGATTTTTGGTCAAGTTGGTGATGTTTCCTTATCTAGGCAAGTTAGCTATTGGTCCAAACAGTCTTGGTTACCATATTAAAGTGTTTGTGATTCCTCCCTAAGTTAAAATGTGATTTATTCACATAAATATAATTTTTGCTAAATAAGTTATTTATTTAATTATTTTGGCAAGACTTTTAACTTAGGAAAGACTCCCATATTTAGGAGAGTCTTGTAAAAGGAAAATATCTTTGGTTAGCTTCCAAGCTATTGTTCATTATAAATAAAGAGTTCGCGAGTTTACACGTTTTTTATCCCTTTGGAAAATTGGCGTAAGCTCTGCAGGTTGTTTTCCACGTCTTTCGTTCTTCGTGAACGAGAGTGAGATAAAAGTCTTTGTATTAGGGATCACAAAGCCAAGTTGGATTTAATCTTCGTGATTGATCGTACAACTCGTAATCTAGTTTTTTCACCTCTTGTCTATTCTAAGGTTTTCTCTTCTAATATAAAACCATTCAAGAGTTGTTGATCATAAACCTAGGTTTTGATAGATTTCAGTTTCCGATCGTATACCAACACTTGTTAGTCGAAATCAGAGACTAAAAAGAAAAACTTCTTTTGAGGCATCTCGTAAAAATCCTTGAGAAGTTTTAAACAAGATATCTCTAGATTTATTCTAGTTGTTCTTGTGGTAGATTTATTAGGGTTTTCTTAACTTGGAAATTGATCTTTGGAATCACCCAAGTTTACTTACGGAAATCAGGTTCACGGACTCCTTGTATGTACGCATACTGATTGTAAGTTAAAACCCTAATCTACAAGTTTGTTTTGATACACTTTTACCTAGTAATTTTTTTTATCAAAATAAACACAAGATTTCCAAAACCTTGATTCACATCTAAAGGGAAATCAAATTGGTTTTTTGTGCAAACAAAATATCAAATCGTATCGATCGTTGTGGTGTATCTTCTAAAGAGAACTTTGGGTTCTGCTAGAAGATTTTTGTGAAGAGTTCCTAAAGAGAATACGTAGGATCAGAATCTCGCAACAGTGATATCTTAGCGAAATTATCAACAACACAACACAACAGCGTCGCAGAACAATTTCAGAAATGATATAATAAACGACGTCAGCTAAAATCATGAGAAAGATGTGATGGTCCTGCGAAAATTAGAGAGTTTGCGAGATTAACATTTGTAAGGTTGCGATAATGTCGCAAGCCATATTCGAAAATAAAGGACAGATTAGCTGTCATCCACTAGGTACTTCCCTATAAATAGTCGTTCAAGTTGTAAAGAAAAGGGAGAGATATTTTTGAGTAAGAAACAAGTAAATAGGAGAGAGAAAGTCTAGAGCAGAGGTCATTCTTGATTCCTTTATCTTTTCTTGTAAGAACATTCAAAGATTAATCAATAAAATTAAGAGTGTAAATCTAAAAATGAGTTGAGTAATAATGAAATCATATGAGGGGTGTAGTGTAGGATTTCCTGCAACTACATAATGGCGCTAGAAACAGGGACTTCAAGATCGAAAGTTGAAGATTGTTGTTGAGAATGTTCAAATCAAGAAAGTGATTAAATAAATCAGTGAACCAGTTAAAAGAAAGATGATTAGAATTAAGGAAGATGACAAAAGATTGGAGTGTAATATGATAACAAAAACGATGGTTAATGAATTCCATGAAAACATCAAAGGAAGAATACATAAACGAAATTTTGATGGAAGGAAGGTTATGGCGGTAGAATAGACATCCCCCTTGAAAGATTGGGAAAAGCAAAAAATTACATTCATGGCGGCAGAAATACCAAAAGAAAATTTGAACCACACATCTTCGTTGGTTATTACAGTGCCTATTGCGCGAAAAGAGAAGGAGACAATAACAAAATCCATGGGAGAATGGATATTGAACAGAATTTTAATCGATACAGGAAGTTCAATGGACATAATATTTTATCATGCATTCCGGGGAATGGGATTTAAAGATGAAGAAATGTCCAATTCAACATATTTTGTTCACGGATTTGGAAAATCCACAACAAAACATAAAGGAGAAATAGTGGTACGAATTCCACTTGGAGAGATCGAAACACATGTAACACTGTGCGTGGTGGATATGGAATCGCCATATAATATGTTATTAGGAAGACCATGGATACATGCGATAAAAGATGTAGTATCAACGTTGCATCAATGTATTAAATTCCCCAAACCAAATGGAATAGTTGAAATAAGAGGAGATGTTGACAATGCGAAATTATGTCATCAAATTGAAGTAAAGCATTATGAAGGACAAGCAAAAAAGAAAACATTTCGCAGAAAGTTGGCAAAGGAAGCAAAGAAAGAAGAAGAATTTAGAGTATATATGATAAGGGAAAAATAAGGCAAAGGAATACCCAGCAAAATTTCGAAGGAAGGAGAAGGACCTGTGAAAACAATAAAAGAGCCAACACCGATGGAAGAACCTAAACCCAGTTACACTGCCGCAGAACCAACAAAAGAAATAAACGTTGGCACTATAGAAGAACCTCTAATATTGAGAATTGGAACCAAAATGGATGTGTAAGAAGAAGAAAGAACTATTAACCTGTTGCGAGAATATAAAGATGTTTTCGCAGGAAGCATGGATGAGATACCGGGAATAGATCCATCAATTGCATGCCACAAGTTGGATATTGACAAAAATGTGAGACCATTTAAACAGAAAATAAGAAAAATTGCAACAACTTACCATTCCAAATAGAAGAAGAACTACAGAAAATGCTTGATGCGGGAATCATAAGAGAAGCTAAATACCCAGAATGGATAGCGAATATGGTCATTTTCCCAAAGAAAAACAAAGGAATCAGGATTTGCATAGATTTCACTGATTTAAACAAAGCTTGCCCCAAAGATAGTTTTCCGTTACCAGATATTCCTCAAATGGTGGAATCCGCAGCGGGAAACGATAGAGTATCGTCTTTAGATCGGTACAAAGGGTATAACCAAATACCTCTCGCTGAAGAACATCAAGAACATACTGCTTTCTTCGCCCCTAGAGGTTTATATTGTTACACGAAAATGCCATTTGGTTTGCGAAATCCGGGAGCGACATACCAAAGAATGGTAGAGAAGGTGTTCGCAAAATGGATACACAAAACATTAGAAGTATACGTGGATGACATGTTAGTAAAGAGTAAAGAAGCTAAAGACCATGTACAAGACCTGAGGGAGATTTTTGAACAAATGCGGCAGTATAACATTAAATTGAATCCTGAGAAGTGTACTATTGAAGTTGCATCGGGAATATTTTTAGGCTACATTGTATCAAAGGAAGGAATACAAGTTGATCCAGAAAAAGTGCAAGCAGTTCGTGACATGCTAACACCAGCAACAATAAAAGATGTACAAAAGTTGAATGGGCTTCTAGATTCGCTGGGGAGATTCATTTCGCGATCATCAGATAAATGCAAATATTTTTTCGATATACTCAAGAAGGGTGCGAAATTTAAATGGACTGATGAATGTGAAAAAGCTTTTCAAGGGATCAAAGAACATCTTATGAATACAACTATTTTACAAAAAGCAAAATAAAGAGAAGAATTATTGATCTATCTTGCGACGACGTCGCATGCATTAAGTGATGTGTTATTGCGAGTAGACGCAGGAGTGGAGAAACCCATTTATTACATTAGCAAAACTTTTAATACTGCCGAGAAGAATTACTCAAATATTGAGAAGTTAATCTTAGCATTAGTTTATGCATCGTTTAAGCTCCCCATATATTTTCAAGCGCATAAGATAAAGGTATTAACAAAAGTACCAATTGAATCAATGATGAAGAATTCTAAAAGATCAGGAAGAGTGGAGAGATGGAATGCACAAGTAGGCCACTTTGATATTAAATATTAAATTTTGTCTTCCCCAAAGTCACAAGTTGTTGCAGATTTCTTGGCAGAATTTCCTTTAGAAGAAGATTAAGCAGTAGAAGAAATGATGGATATAGAAGAAGAACGCGGAGATCCAAAAGATTTACTAACAGAAACAAATAGATGGGAGATATTGGTAGATGGATCATCAAATGGAGAAGGCAATGGAGTTGGAATTGTTTTAATTTCGCCAGAAGGAATAAAGATGGCTTTTTCATTCAGATTGGAATTCGCATCCACTAATAATGAAACAGAATATGAAGCTGTGATACATGCCTTAAAATTCGCAATAGAAATAAAACTAGAAAATGCCAGGATCACTAGTGATTCGCAGCTAGTTATTCGCCAAATAAAGGGAGAGTATACTACAAATGAACTATCCTTGAAGAAATACAAGAAGCTTGTTGAAGAATTTTCAGCGAAAATCCCAAAAATAAAATGGAGGCACATTTCAAGAAAAGATAACAGACTCGCAGACGCATTTGCTTTCATCTCAAGCACGATGACAGATCCAACTGTGAGATGCATAAAAATACAAACACTTCTGTCACCATCAATCAATAAAGAATAAGAAAAAGTGGACGTGGTGATAATAGACAATGAAAAAGAAGAACAAACGAACAATATCACAGACTGGAGAATGGAACTTCATGCATATTTGGCGAAAGGAGAAACACCAAGAAATAGATTGGAAACACACAAATTAAAAATCCGTGCAACGAATTATGAATTAAGAGATGGGTTGTTATACCGAAAATCCTTTAATGGACCATCACTCAGATGTTTGACACGAGAGGAAGGAAAAAAATTCTAAAAATGTTACATAGTGGAGATGCTGGCAATCATAGCGGGGGAAGATCTTTGGCACATAGAGCAAAAATGCAAGGCTATTACTGGCCATACATGCACGAAGATGCAAAATAAATATCAAGACGTTGCGAAGATTGACAGCGACATGGAAAGAAAATACATGCACCGGGAGCACCATTATCATCTTCAACCAGTGTGTGGCCTTTTGGAAAGTGGGGATTAGATATTGTGGGGCCATTTTTACCAGGTTCTGGATAAATAAGATACTTAATAGTCGCAACAGATTATTTCACAAAATGGATAGAAGTGAAGGCAGTACAACATATTCGCGACAAAGATATCTTTACATTCATATTCGAAAATATCATTTGTAGATTCGGAATTCCTGCGCAGTTGGTATCTGATAATGGGAAACAGTTTCGAGGACAGAACATAGAAATGTTACTTAATGCATTTAAGATAAAATGTGGAAAGTCTACTCCTTTGTATCCACAAGCTAATGGGCAGGTAGAAGCAACAAACAAAACGATCGCAGATATATTAAAGAAGAAATTGGAAGGACATCACAGAGCATGGTGCGAACAAGTACATAATGCAGTATGGGCTTATAATACAACTAGAAGAGAAGCTGCTGGAATGTCACCTTTTTGTTTAGCGGTGTTACCAACAGAAGTTGTTATTCCGACAACAACGAGAGAAGCTTGGGAGAAAAATCTTAGTGTGGGTTTGATCTTAAACAAACTTGATGAATTAGAAGAAAGAAGAGAAAAGGCTTTACAACATATGGAGAATTATCAGCGAAGATTAGCCCGAGAATATAATAAACGTGTAAAAATACGCGAATTTCAACCTGGAGATTTGGTTCTGAGAGAGACACCAATATATCAGCGAGAAAATGGTGGAAAATTAGCGAAAAATGGGATGGACCTTACATCATTAAGGAGATAGTTGGAACAGGAGGTTATAGATTAATGGATCCAGAAGGTAGAGATGTTGGTCATATACTTGATAAACCATGGAACAAGTTATACTTAAAAACATATTATCAGTAGGAAGCTTTGAGAAGTTATGGATTCTGAAAGAATAATTGCAAGATTTTTCATATCAAAACAAGACCATGATGTGCGAAATTTTCGCAGAGATAATCACAGAACAATGACATAAAAGAAAGGGGCGAACCTTTATGGCGTACACCTTAGTTCGCGAATAAAATTTCGCAAGAGGAAAATGTAAGACCTAAAGTACGTCATATTAGGGGGTACCTGTTGCATGGATCAGGGAAAGGCTACACCGCCACCGGAACCTGAGTCATGGAGATTTGGGGTCAATAAAGCCCATCCGGGAGAGGCACCTTGGATTCTCAGCTTAAGCATATGACTTGGGTTGGGAGACTAAGGTAATAAGGACTCTCCCAAGGAGTGAAGATATGATCAAGGCGCCTAGGTACATGGTTGAGTCAAGAGTGTCAGGGACGTTTGAAGCGTACCTTGCCATTCTTGACAAGTCTTGGCTTATACTGCACTCGACCCAAAGAAAACCCCACTTAGGGTGCAGTCTCGTAACCATAATCCCTATTGGTAAAAGGGATAAGAGGATGCGAAAACAACTGGTTGTTATTAAGACTGGATGGGAGGAGCTAACCTTGTATGGTAGAAGTACGCCTCCTTGAAGGGGCAACCAGGGGGAAGATAAGGGCGGCACCCTCTATTAGGGAGCTGATAAGTGTCTTAAGACGCAAATGTCACGAGGCTTTCTATTCGCAAGAGTATTAAGGCTTGTTATATTTGTGCAACAATCCTGAAGAGGCAATAATACAAAAGAAAAAGATAAGACGAGGTCAATGGGTTTTCGCATGAAAGTGCGAAGACATCCTGCGATTTCGTCGCAAGACGACAATGTCATGGGGATTTATTTTTGCAAGAATATTTAGGCCTGTCATATTGTCGCAACATTCCTGAAGAGGCCATAATACAAAAGAAAATTTTAAGGCAAGATCAATGGGTTTTTACATGAAAGTGCAAGGACGTCCTGCGATTTTGTCGCAATGACAAGAGGTGGCATAATAAGACCTTTAATTAGGAAGGAAAAATAAGACCACATGATAAAACAAAATATTTATAAGTATTCGTAACAGATTATTTTTGCAAGAAAGATAATGAGAGGCAAGTATGGGAATCAATAAACAAGAAGCATTATCTTTCTCATCAGCAAAATACTAAACGGAAATTGATTCCAAAGTTGGTTGAAGAATATTATTCGCAAAAGTGATAAAATTAAGATAATTCAAGAAGATAATTCGCCAACGTTCTCAATATCGCAAGCCTCTCCTTCATTTCGGTTCTGATCTTCGCCTTGACTAGCACCTTGATTATCTCCAGCAATTACTTCTTCAGTAGAGATTTCTTTCTCATTTTGATTAACACCAGCAGATGCTTCCTTAGAAGTAATTTCTTCTTCACCTTCCAAGAGATCATCCTCTGCCCCACTTTCATAATCATAATCACTATCAGCAGGATGAGGAACTTCATCATCATCTACTTCCAAAGGTTCAATTGATGTAGGAGGAAGAGATTTAGACAATAAAATATCATTTACAAGGACTTCATCCCGGAGATGAACTTGACGAAGAAGTGCTCTCTGATGATTCCTATCTTGAATATCCTTAAAATAAGCAAGATAATCAAGTCTTCTTTCTGCTCGGTCGCGAGAACCAGTAAGGGCAGAAACGAGCAATGCATTTTCTTTGCGAATTTTGGCATATTTAGCCTCCAGAACAGAAATGGAGGAATGAAGATTCTTCTCAGACTCTGAGAAAGGTAGAATACAAAATTTCAATAAGAGGAAGAACTCAGAAAGATATGACAAATAAAAGATAATTAAGGCAGTCAAATTATTATGACTACCTTCCTTTTGCGAAATAAGGTGTTCAATCAAGGACAGACAACTATTCTCCCAACGGTCCATTGCATCATCAAATTTATCTCCAACTAAACCTTTAAGTCGAGACTGGAGGTTTTTCTCTTTAGAAATAAGAAAGACATTTTTCTTCGAAAGAGAAGAAGATTCTTCTAATTTGGAATATTGTTCTTTAAGTTGATTCGCCTTTACACTTAAAGCTATTCTACCTTGAATAAGTGTATCTCTTTCAGCGATAGATGACTCTGTTACTTCTTTAAGTTCATTTCTCAAAGAGCGAAGAGATTTCTCTTGGTCATCACATACTTTCTGAAGAATGCTAAGTTGTTGCGAAGACATCGCTATCTTGTTTAAAAAAGTTTGCTTCTCTTGAGATAATGTTTTATTCTCATCTGATAAAGTTTACATCCCTAAATTAGCTTTAGTTAAAGAATAAGAAAGGCGAGATACTTCATTACTTAATAAATCTTGTCTCTGAACTAATTGGGTATTTTCATTGGTAAGATTATTTATATGATCAAGAGAATATTAATAGAGGTTATCTAATTGGTTATATTGATCCATCAAAATTTCTTTATCAACACGGGCTTCTTCAATAGCAGATTCAAATTGATATCTCTCCATTATTCGTTTCTGATTTAAGGCTTAACAAGCGAAAGAGGGATTTCAAGAATAATTAATATGGGAAATTGAAGACATGGATAGGAAAATCATACCTCTCAATTCATCATTCTTCTTGCGAAGATTGTCACGATCCAACAAAATATTCTGAAGCTTTTGATTTTCGAGACGAAGAGCATTACACTCTTTTTCCAAAGCTGACTGCGAAGCAGCTCTGTCAGAACCTAAATGATTACTCAGAATTTCGCAAACATTAGACTTGATATGATCAATAGAAGACTTCTTGCCATCATACATGACTTCAGATAAAACTTTGAAAGCAATATCTATTCCTTCCACGGTTTCTTTCGAAAGAGGAAGAGACTCAGGTAGAGAACTGGCAGTGATAGAAGGTTGAGAAACATTATCAATAGGAAGAGAAGAAGTTTCATTCATAGAAGGATCAACAAGGGGGGTTTCAATCATTGAAAGGTCAGCTAAAGAAATGAAGTCCGAGGCAGCTTTTTCGCGAATGGGAGATAAAGGTTTATCTTGAGAATATGTCGCAGGAGATTTAGAATAGATGAGTAAGTGGAATGGAACAGAAGTTGGAACAATTTTAAGGTGGCGAGATTTCTTGAGAGGTTTATTGACATCCTTATCACCCTGCGAATTACAATCCAGATAAGAAACATAGGCAACAATATTGTTATTAGAAAAGGATAGTGTTTCTTACTACCTTCTTATTCGCAGACTTTATTTTATGCGAAACAACCTTATGTTGCGATTTGGGAATATTAGGGTTCTGAACTGTAAATTTAGTATTGAAGGCGCTTTTGCTGAAATAACAAGAGTATGGGAATCACATAAACAACATCAAATAAGGCAATAAGCAAGATCAATTTCAGCAAAACCCATAAAGAAGAAAAAAGAAAACTAACCTTGATGAATCCATGGAAAACAGTAGCAGGAAGATTATTTCGAAAAAAATTACGAACGATGAAGACCTGTAGAAGAAATAATATGAAGATGAAGAAGAACTTAAAAAGATTGAAGAAGAAAGAAGAAAAAATGCAATAACGGATTTGTAGAAGAACGATGAAGTTGCAGAGAAAATAAAAAGAAAGAAAAAGAGAGTGAGAAAGAATATATATAGAGGGAATTTTTCCTCGAGAAGATAAACACGATTAATACGGAAAAATATAAACGGTTAAAAAATAGCGGTTACAAAAGACGTGTCAAGAAACATATGGAAGAAAGAGTACGTGTGATAAATGCAGAATATGAAGAAATGAACAGCTGCGGCATTTCTCACATCATTCTCTACTTCGCAGAAAAGATATGAGAAGAGGCAAGATGTAGAATCAGAATCTCGTAACAGTGATATCTTAGCGAAATTATCAACAACAAACACAACAGCGTCGCAGAACAATTTCAGAAATGATATAATAAACGACGTCAGCTAAAATCATGAGAAAGATGTGATGGTCCTGCGAAAATTAGAGAGTTTGCGAGATTAACATTTGTAAGGTTGCGAGAATGTCGCAACCCATATTCGAAAATAAAGGACAGATTAGCTGTCATCCACTAGGTACTTCCCTATAAAGAGTCGTTCAAGTTGTAAAGAAAAGGGAGAGATCTTTTTGAGTAAGAAACAAGTAAATAGGAGAGAGAAAGTCTAGAGCAGAGGTCATTCTTGATTCCTTTATATTTTCTTGTAAGAACATTCAAAGATTAATCAATAAAATTAAGAGTGTAAAATCTAAAAATGAGTTGAGTAATAATGAAATCATATGAGGGGTGTAGTGTAGGATTTCCTGCAACTACAGAATCGGTATTCTGCTAGGAGTTCTACAAGTGTTGAAGAAGGTATTACATCTAGTCCGAATAGGTAGTAGGAAATTGGTGTAACAACTTATTATCATTGTGTGTTTATTCTGGACTAGGTCCGGGGGTTTTTCTGCATTTGCGGTTTCCTCGTTAACAAAATTCTGGCGTCTGTGTTATTTCTTTTCCGCATTATATTTTATTTCACAGGTTGTACGTTAAGATCAATCAGTTCTTGTATCCGGCCTTAGGGTTGTCGAGTGAATTGATTGACACTTGAACATTGGTCTTTGGTACCGTTCAAGTTAATCCTCTTATATTCAATCGGGCTCGCAAATCCCTATTTGCTGATTGCGGATTGAATCAAGAGATAGAGATATAAAACTCTTTGATATACTTTTGATAGATTGAGTCTAACTGTCTAGTTGATTCTCTTGAAAGTATATTGGAGTTTGTCTATTCAGATTGCCAAACGAAATATTGGGTGGTGTTGTTAGACCCCCGCTTTTTCACTATGTATCTAATGTATCTCTTTTGCTCTATCTATTCTGGTTAGATATTGAGTCCTGTTTGAAAGAGACATATTGAAAAACAGTATGTATTTACTTTTGTGTCCTTCTTGATCTATTGGCATCCTTTTCGGGCTCACGAACGTCCAAGTCTTCTGTAGGAAGCTCTAGGGTTTTCACCTAAAAGTGTTTCTCTCTTGATTGCTAACACATATATATATACTTCTAGTATGTGTTTATCCCCTTCCCAGAAAATTATTTTTATGGGAACCCCTGTTGAGCCTCAAGTAGAAGTGAACATTGTGATGGAAGAGGACTTCAAAGGATGTGATTCAGCTCAAGATCTGATTCTGAAAAAGATGCTTGAAAGAAAAGAGTATAACTCTTGGATAGGAGAATCTGTCAAGGATTGAATCTTCGTTTAGAATGAGGTTAAGAATGAGCTTGCTAACCTTCAATTGCAGATAAACCAACTCATTGATGGAAAAGCAAAAATTCTTGATAATCAAAACATCTTGATCAGGAACCAGAAGAAGGTCATCCTTGATTGCGTCAAATCCAGGCATCTTGCTCGCATCGTTGACCAAAAAACAAATGTTCTAACACATGAACATGGTGTCTCTACGGTCAAGAAGATCAAGGATATCAGTGACTCCTATTTTCATGGACCTTTTCAAAGGTATGAAATCATCAAAGAAAATTGATTTTCTTCTTGTCTAGTAAAACTTCTTAAGAGAATTTTTATTCTTGTTTTTGTTTAAGAAGGATAACTAGGGTTTGGAATAGCCATTATTGTAAGTACACATAGCTATGTCCAACGTTTTCATCTTCATGTTTTTAGATTTATTTGTTTAAATTCTAAAGTTGGTTTGGAAGATGATTTTTGCAGTATTAATCTTTATGGTTTTATATGTTGCAATAAGTTATGGGATATGTGCGTTTGCTTCCGTGAACTATTATTGTCCCATACAATGTCAAAAGTTATCTCGTTTATATGTCGATATGCATGTATTGATACAAGATCGCTTAACTTTTGACAAACAAAAGTTAAGCCTATTATGTCAATTCATTGATGGAAGATAGGTTAAAATCTTTTGTTTACGAGGATTATGTCTATTGTATGTCGTTATGCAAATAGTGATGAAGATAGAATGAATCCTTGTATATTCCGCAGTATTGATCTTTCCATGATCCATATTTTATGTGTATACTGTGCAGCTCCATAAGTGTTCTTGTGTGAGCATTTCCAACTAAACTAATCATAGATTCGTTTGTGATTATTTTGGTTGTGTATTCTGATTAAATTAATCATGGGTTCTCTTGTGGTTAGTTTATTTGAGAATTTTTTGGATACAAAATCATTTTGTGGTTTTTGGTGTCCAAAGAAATCCTTTTTTTCTTGTAAAAGTAAGGTCGCTCTTGTTGTTCTTTTGAACTTGCGCTTAATTTCATATCTTTGTGAGGAATGACATCAAATGGGGGAGATTTCTTTTGAACTTGCGCTTAATTTCCATATCTTTGTGGGGAGTGCGGTTGTGGAATTTTGAGGAGTTATGTATCTTTATAAAATCCGTGATGAATGCATTTAGCTTCGGCTATATGATTGCATCAAAACAAGTTGATATGTGCTTTTCTTTGGTCTTGAAGTGTCTCCATGAAAATTTCATTAGGATCCCGTTTTCGTACCTTTACCAATTTTATTGACAAAAGGGGGAGAATTAATATATAGTTCACGCTACAAATACATATGGTTTTCGGATCATTATGTAAGGGGGAGTGGTTTTCGTGTTGAGACGAAGTATTGACTAAGGGGGAGTGATACATATCACCACAATATTGTTGTCGAAGTTGTGATATAAGAACTTTGATACTGTGTAATAATATTATGACACTGTATAACAATGATCGAGAGCTTTTGTTTTCTCATTGTTATGTCTACGGAACTTCAAAAACTATGATGCAGAATTGAACATCTATGGAATCATGGGAGTACTTGGAAAAGACGAAGTTTTCAAGTAATGTTGAATCACAAAGGAGATCAAGCATGTGGACGAGAAGCTACAAAGTTTTATTTATTTTGTAATCCATATGTATTGATAGTTTTACCACTAAAATTGACAAAGGGGGAGATTGTTAGAGCACTTCTCGGTGAACTCGCATGCGTTTCTATCTCAAGCATGTTTGTCAAGTTTAGTTGTCAAAACTATATGTCTTGATTTCTAGACTACTTATAGCTAAGTCTCGGTTTAGGACAGATTAGTGTAGTTGATCTCCAGACTCCATGGCGATTATCTTACGAAGACGAAGAACTACTCGAGGAACCAGTGGAACTTCATCCGACTAAAAGGTATGTGGAGACTTGAACTTATCTATCACTCAACAGTATATCTCTATATCTCCTACTCTTGCGACAAAGTCGTATAAGTATGATAGTTTTCATACATACACATTTGTTATTTCGAGCCGAGTTTACTCGCCTATCTTTTTCACGAAATACGTGTTGATAAGCTTTCACTTTAACCAATTTTCATCTTTATCCATGACGAAAGTCATGATGACGTTTCTATCTTGAAAATAACTTTGATGACGATAGTCGTGAATAACGATGTTATAACATTATAGAAGAATGTTTCAATGATTGAAATGTAGAGTTGAGATTATGTAACCAACTATAGATATAAGCACGTATAGTGTGTTCGCACATTAGTGTATAAATCCATGTGCCGAAACCAATTGTGTACACTTGTGCATGCGACGTTGGTAAAGGAGACAGGTTGGGTACGAGTACCCGTACGCATACTGGGGGAAGTTTTCTAACCGAAAACATCTGCTGGAGTTTGTAGTTTACAAACTGGAAAACCAGTCACCTTAGGTACGCGTACCCGTACGCGTACTCACGGAAGTTTTCGAACCGAAAATTTATGCTGAGTTTCCAAACTCAAATCTGGTAGCTAAGGTACATGTACACGTACGCCTACCCAAGATGGTTATTTCTCAAATCGGAAGTTCATGAACTTAAAACAATAAATCAATAAGGAATGCAATCTTTGAAAACCATGGATATATTGTTCATGAATTGATTCAAGTGAATCAAACCGATTTTGTTTCAATTGTGTCCATGAATAAAGACCTAAGAAATTGAACAACTCTATCAACTAGTTCTTATGAGTCATTTGAACTAGTTCTGAGAAAGATAAATATGGTTGATATGAAAGTACTCATATGGCTAACCTCGGTTAACTATTTGTGATCCAACCAAGCGTACACGTTTAGGTACAGTTACTCAAACCTAAATAAATCACATTTCATTTGTGTATGACAAGCTAAGTTTCGATCTAACGGTTGAAAGATATTAGCTTGAAGAAATCAGGTTTTTCATCTAGCGGTGAACATTGAATGCTTTGTTACCAAGGTAACATAGATTGCAAACCCTGATTTGAAAACTATATAAAGGAGACATCTAGCAACTGGAGAAAATAATCCCCACACCTCCTGTGTGATACTAGTTAGTTTGTTAGAGTCGATTATCCTTTAACCTTAAGTTTCTTCCCGAGACCCTGTAGGTTAACAATTGAAAGACTTCATTGGGATTGTGAAGCCAGACGAAACTACTTCTCTTGTAGTTGAGCGATATGATCTTGCCATTTTCTATCGTACGAGTTCAATTGAATAATTGACTTGAGATTATATATCCGATAGGGCAAGATAAAAAGAAATCACAAAAATCTTCGTCTCATCGTTTGTGATTCCGCAACATCTTGTTTCGCTACCATACGATTAAGATTGTTGCGAGGTGATTGATAATACTTGGCTGTTCTTCGGGAATATAAGTCTGGATTATCAATTAGTTCCTGTTCACCTTGATTTATCAAAATACAGAAACAAAAACTCTTAGGTCTATCTGTGGGAGGAAGATTTACCTATCATATACTTTTCTATCTGATACAGATTTGTTTACTAAAGTCTTCGAATTTGGCTCGTAGCAACTCTTGGTTGTGGGTGAGATCATCTAAGGGAATGAAGTGCGTAGTATCCTGCTGAGATCAGAGACGTAAGGAGCGCAACTGTACCTTGAATCAGTGTGAGATTGATTAAGGTTCAACTACAGTCCAGACCGAAGTTAGTTTGTAGTAGGCTAGTGTCTGTAGCGGCTTAATACAGTGTGTTGTTCAATCTGGGCTAGGTCCCTGGGTTTTTTTGCATTTGCGGTTTCCTCGTTAACAAAATTTCTGGTGTCTGTGTTATTTATATTCCGCATTATATTTCGTTATATAATTGAAATATCACAGGTTGTGCATTAAGATCAATCAATTAGAATAACCAACCTTTGGTTGTTAATTTAAATTGATTGACACTTGGATATTGGTCTTTGGTACCATCCAAGTTGTTATCCTTGTATTTGATAAAGACTCGCAAATTTCTATTTGCTTGAGTAAAAATCAAATCAAGTGGGAGAGATATTAACTCCTCGATATAGTTTTCTCTAGATTGAATCTGATTGTCTAGTTGTTTCTCTAGAAATTATATTGAAGTTAGTGAAAAAGCGGGGGTCTAACAACACCACCCAATATTTCGCTTAGTAATCTGTATGGACTAACTCCGAAATACTTTGCTAGAGAATCAACTAGACAGTCAGACTCAATCTAGATAAAAGTATCTCAAGGAGTTAATATCTCTCTCTTGTTTTTGATATTACTCAAGCTAATAGAAATCAGCGAGTCCTAATCAAACACAAGGAATACATGGACGGTACCAAAGACCAATGTCCATGGATCAATCAATATCAATCAACAACCAAAGGTCGGATTTCCAATTGATGATCACAAACGCACAGCCTGTATTATTTCAATTATATAACAAATATAATGCGGAAATAGAAATAACACAGACACCATAATTTTGTTAACGAGGAAACCGCAAATGCAGAAAAACCCCGGGACCTAGTCCAGAATAAACACACACTGATTATAAGTTGTTACACTAATTTCCTACTACCTATTCGGACTAGATGTAATACCTTCTTTAGCACTTGTAGAACTCCTAGCAGAATACCTATTCTCTTTAGAAATTCTTCACACAGATCTTCTAGCAGAACCCAAGGTTCTCTTTAGAAGATACACCATCACGATTGATACGATTCGATATTTTGTTTGCACAACACACCGCTTTGATTTCCCTTTAGATGTGAATCAAGGTTTTGAAAATATTGTGTTTATTTTGATAAAAACAATTACTTGGTAAAAGTAATATCAAAACAAACTCGTAGATTAGGGTTATATCTTACAATCAGTATATGTACACACAAGGAGTCCGTGAACCTGATTTCCGTAAGTAAACTTGGTGATTCCAAAGATCAATTTCCAAGTTAAGAAAACCCTAATATATATACAACAAGAACAACTAGAATAAATCTAGAGATATCTTGTTTAAAACTTCTCAAGGATTTTTACGAGATGCCTCAATAGAAGTTTTTCTTTCTAGTCTCTGATTTCGACTAACAAGTGTTGGTATACGATCGGAAACTAAAATCTATCAAAACCTAGGGTTTATGATCAATGATAAACGCATTTATGTGTCTAATATATCTCATTTGTATATATTATTAGTGCTCGATTTTGTACTTATTATGGTCTTTTATGCTTTTGTAGGTGTTTTTGGATAAATAAGGCTTTGCGGCAAAATTGGCTAAAAATGTGGCCCTTGGATTGTCGTTGATAGTACCGGAAATACCCCGGAGGAACCCTGAAAAAGTGCAGAAAACATCCTAGAAGAATTGCTAAAGGCAACCCTAATTTGGATAAGGGGCACCCCATTTCAGGGTATGTACTAAAGGGACACCGGAACTGGATAGGGGGAGGTCATCTTCAAAATTCAAAACAGAAATTGGCGGGAAGAATTGGCTGCAGCGACAACAGTTTTGGAGTTGAATTCTTAGCGAGTTCTGAGGAGATTAAACGGGTGTATTTGGTACCTACGGACTCTAGAAGACATAACAGGCCTAATGCAATCGTCTAACCCATCCAATTGGGCTGGATAAGTCGGAATAATTGATCAAAGTCCCAACAGGATACGTCTTCTCTGTTTAGGGTTTGAGATTAGTTTGAGAGATTTAAGGGATTGTCTTGCGTGGGATATACTTCAAATAAGTTGAGTCCAAGTCCTAGAAGATATTTGAGACGACAGAATAGCTAACAAAACAGTGGAACGCAACAAAAAGGGAATTATTCTCCCAACTGCCCGTAAAGAGTAATGGGCATTTTCAACGATTTCGATCGAGTTTCTAGGGGATTTAAAGCCTATAAATAGTTGTATTTATATCATAGAAGGGTTAGCAAGTTTAGGAGAGAGTTTAGAGTCCATGAGAGCCGAGGAGAAGCGGTTACAGAAAAGACAGTGCTGCTGCTGCTGCTACCATTGAAGAGCTTCAAGAACACGAAAAACAGACTCACATAGTCAGTCGTTCTTCAGCAATCTTAAATAACATTACCAGTGTCGTTCTTTTACAGCAGTAAAGACTTATCGTTTACAGCAGTCTTCAATAACACTTACCCCTTCGTAACAATGACGCTGTAACACTTCTACAATGTTGCTAATTCCTATTTCATCTTATATACATCAATAAAAACACCTATTTTAGCCATGAATTTATCTTGTGAGTGTGTTTTTGGGATGAGGAGCTAAACCTATTATCCGAGGCAACGGAGGAAGCCATTGTCCCAGATTAATTGGTATAATTCTATTTTTATTATTTATTTGCAATATTTTTTATATGATTATTTGCATGGAATTGAAATAGATAAATTGATTTTTATTGAGTAGTTGTGAATTATTTTGATGAAGCATGCTGGGTTTTTTAAAACTTTTGATGTTTCATACTCTGTGATTACAATTATTACTTCAAAAATTTATTATAGGCAAATATTAGAATCACTTGAAAAGGAAAAAATTGCATGAATATTGAATAAAATTTATCATTTAATGGGACAATGGTGGAATTCAGAGTCTTGGTGTTTTTCTCTATAACTTTGAACAACTTTATTTAATTGTCTAGTTTAATTTAAATGTAAAAATTGTTTTCTTCACAAGTCTGAAAAGAACCTTTTTACCACTACTACAATCACTATTTGAAAACCATCAAATTTTTGGCGCCGCCGACGCGGATGCATTTTTTTTTAGATTTTTTTTTTTTATTATTATTATTTTTATTTGTTCCTTTTTATGTTTCTTTTTGTGTCTTTGATTTACAGGTTCGAAGTGGAATAGTAAGGACTTGGGAACAAAAAGATTAAAGATAAAAGCTAAAAGAGAAGAAAAAAAAAGACATAATTTTTTTTTTAGGATTTAATTTTTATTATTATTATTATTTTTTTTGTATATAGATTTTATTTATTTATTTTTTTTAGAATTTGTAAATAGGCTTTATTTTTCATAATTTTTGGACTTTTTATTTGGACTTTATTCTGGACTTTTGGACAATTTTTTATTTTTTTAACTCTACGAAAGGGTCTTATTATTAATAAAAATAAATAAATATAAACAGTTTGCAGGGAAGGACGACGATTACAATATCGTCTCGGCCCCTCGGGTTCGTACATGACATAGGAGTCGTGGCCCGAGTCGACTTCAACGGTTCATCCCCCGTCTGGTACGGGAGGTAAGCTTTCGAAACACCCGCGAATCCCCTATTAGAGGGTTTACTGTATTCGTTAAGGTGATTCATTGATTGAGGACGAATTTGGACTGTTTTTAAATTCCTAGTAAAGGGCAAGGACTGGCCAATACAAGATAAGGGTTCGGATTTCATCACCGCTCCCTTCTTGCCCGCCTTAGGAAAACGAAACCTAACGCGAACCCAAGCTTAAAACTTGACTAGAACGAGACCGATAGGGTATCGCGCTTATCAGGAAAAAATTTCGAAGGATATTGTATACTTTCTTAAGCACACCTCGAAGTTCATGATGGTTTCTGTGAGTTGAATGCGTGACTGCGCTGCCTTGTGATAGCGGTAAGGCCTTGGGTATCAAAGCTCCACTGAGCTTCCCTCGCCTCAATTCAAATTACTTTGACTCGGATTGATTCCAGAGGGGTTTGCTTAAATTGTAACGAATTCCCCTTCGAGAGATAGAAGCAATTCTAGAAACAATCTAAGTGGAGCCATCATGATTTTTGTTTGCTAGATAAAATAGGCTTGTCGTGGTCGAGTCAGCCTTCTTTGTGCATGTTTAGAATTCCCTTGCAGTTAGAATGTCAAACTGGTATTATAATAGCCATCAGAATGAATATAATTATCCAACTGAACAATATGGACATTATTATGACCATAGTGTGAATAGTGGTTGGGAACGCTAACCTTTTGAAGGTTATGGGTCATACCATGGTGAGCCCAATTATTATCCACACGTGCATCAGTAATACGAGCAAGAAGATTATAGTACTAGTTCTTCGTCTCTAGAGGATACAATCAAACTATTGAAAAGTAGTCCTTATTATGATCCTTCAGTTCCTATTCCTTCTCTAGAAGAGAATCTCAGGAATTTAGTTGAGTCATCACGTCAGTTAGCTGAATCGACGTATAAATTAGATGAGGTGAATAACGTAGTTATGGACGAAAGAACTGCAACAACAACTGAATCTGTAGAAGATATCCTCAATAGATTAACTCAAAACTTAGATCCTACACTAAGGGAACTTTCTTTGGAAGAGACCCTTGAGAGGATAGCTGAGTCGACACGTAGACTTGAGTTAGAGACGAACGAAAGTATTGCTCAAAATAACTTGAATTGCCAATATAGTGTATCCAATAATACCCTTGAGAATGAAGATAGTTTTTCACATAATCAAGATAACGAGGTTATAATTGGTAACACTACTTATTTAGATAAGGTTCAATCATCTTCGTACTATTATGATGATTAGGATAGTAGTGATGAAGAATCTGAAATATGTAGGCATAGTGATCAGGAATCTAGTAATCCAATTGAGCTTTATATTGATTATATTATTTCTACTTCAAATCCAAAAACTTTTTTATGATTATTCACCTATTCAAGAGGACGAGGATTTGATTAGGATTTTAGACGATGTAGTATTTCCTTTTGATTACGAAGCCGATAGTGGTTTAGAGGAACGGGCTTATTCTGAAAATGTTGTTTTAGAGTCTAGCGACTTAGAAACAATAATCTTAAATGAAAAACATAGACCCGTAGAGATGAGTAAAGATGCACTACCTGATAAAAACTTAGAAGAATCAATTGACCACTTCCAAGAATCTGATGATCTAGAAATTAGGGAGATTGTGACTAGTCTATCTAGAGACACTGAAAACTCTAAATTTGGGGGTGATTATCACTTTCCTAGTGCTTTACCTTTAACTCTCAGAAAGTCCCCTCACATAGGACTTGATATCCATGCCTCAACCATCTTACAATATTATCTTCATACTAGGTTTCCCGAACCTAATGATGTCCTGAAAAAAGTTTAGTCGTTAGAAACCTATCCTCTGGTTGATGTGGTTTGCCCATGCTATGATACCCATATTGACTTTGTTTTCCCACCAAATAGTTTTTTTCCAATTGTGGGAACGTATAGATTTCAAATGTGTCACTTATTAAGTTCTGAGACTAAGCCTAAGTACTTTAGGAAATTAGAATCGACACATTTGCTTCAGAATGACCACTACTCTGAATGTGGTCAACTATGTAAGTCATACCTAATTGACTTAGAGGATCCTAAATTATTTAGGTTATTTTGTGATTCCAGGTTCTTATCTGAGTTTTTCCAAACTCTAGGACCTAATAATTTGGATCCTACCTATGAGGAAATGCATCCGAGGAAAATAGTCTATTTAGACCCCTTCATAGAACCTGAACCGCAATTAGCGATAGTTATACAGAAACTAGGTAAGGGCATGCTATTCTTGTCCATTTTCTTGGTTCACTGCAGTTTCCTTTTGTCAGCTCTTTTTGGTTTTAAAGACCCGCAGTTAATTCGTCTGTTACTTTATGGTTCGAGTTGACTAATCCTTTCCTAAGTCTGGCTGAAGACTTTAAACTTAGCACTTCTTGGGAGGTAACCCAATCTCATGCAACACGGTAATATATTTCCTTAACTCTTTTGCTTCAATGGTAACAGTTTCTCCTTGTTCATGCTTTTAATTTTATCTTTAGAACATTGAGGACAATGTTAGATTTAAGTTTGGGGGTATGGGAGAAACTTTTTAGTTGCAGTATGAATAAATAAACTCCAGAACCTAGAAATTTATGCCTATTGAGGATTGCACTAACTAATCTAAGTGGATGGAAGCATTTTGTTTGTAGGAGTTGAGGAACCAATCTGATTAGATGGCAACATCTAAAGAGTCTATTCATAAAAGCACAGAGCTCAGTTGTTAGGAATAACATGATAGTTTCACCATATCTCGTTGAGTCCTTTTCACTTCTTTTTTGATGTTGTTTTCTTTTTAAATATGTTTCTAAGTGATTTGGTGGGGCTCACGATTCAAGTTGTTACCAATGCTAGGATGAATTAGAGTGATTGAGATACCATGAAAAAAAAATTTGAAAAAAAAAAAAGAAAAAAAAAGTTATGAAAAAAAAAAGAGAAAAGAAAGAGAAATTGAGACTAGACCATTAGACCAAACGGAATAAAACTTAATAAAGTCGACCACTGGAACCCTTGTATATGCCAGCTGTGTTGACCTAGAGTTAGGTTATCGACCACTGGTACCCTTGTATATGCCAGTGTGTTGATATTAGTCAGACTAGTATCTCAATCTATTAGGATAGGTTCATTTTGGCGGAGGCCTTCAGACAGATATGGGAAACGCCGTTCACTTAGTAAACATCAAAACCATATATGTTTTTCTATATCCATCTTCTTGATCTATCCATGTGATTAGTTTTGACTCCGAATATGATGTCCATAGTGCAACTATCTGAGTAGAGCTCTGTCACTTTATATGAATTTTAGTATGCTTGAGTGCAAACTCGTGTACAACAATTGGAATTTCGCATCAGGGTACTTCTTCCTGTAGTCAATAAGTATGCCAACCAAGGAGATTCTTTAGTGCCCTTCCAAGGTTCAGCGTAGATAGCTAAGGTCTGGAGTACAGGTTTTGTGGGTATATCTCTTGTAAGCCCTCCCGAGACTATAACTCGGCCACTAGGGACACCTAGGGGTTTAAAGGCTTATTGCATACGCTAAATGCAATCGACGATGCCTGCGACAGTGAGTTAGGATTTTATTTTGTAGTTTTGATTTGCTCGGGACTAGCAAATAATAAGTTTGGGGGTATTTGATAGACGCATTTATGTGTCTAATATATCTCATTTGTATATATTATTAGTGCTCGATTTTGTACTTATTATGGTCTTTTATGCTTTTGTAGGTGTTTTTGGATAAATAAGGCTTTGCGGCAAAATTGGCTAAAAATGTGGCCCTTGGATTGCCGTTGATAGTGTACCGGAAATACCCCGGAGGAACCCTGAAAAAGTGCAGAAAACATCCCAGAAGAATTGCTAAAGGAACCCCTAATTTGGATAAGGGGCACCCCATTTCAAGGCATGTACTAAAGGGACACCGGAACTGGATAGGGGGAGGTCATCTTCAAAATTCAAAACAGAAATTGGCGGGAAGAATTGGCTGCAGCGACAACAGTTTTGGAGTTGAATTCTTAGCGAGTTATGAGGAGATTAAACGGGTGTATTTGGTACCTACGGACTCTAGAAGACATAACAGGCCTAATGCAATCGTCTAGACCCATCCAATTGGGTTGGATAAGTCGGAATAATTGATCAAAGTCCCAACAAGATACGGCTTCTCTGTTTAGGGTTTGAGATTAGTTTGAGAGATTTAAGGGATTTTCTTGCGTGGGATATACTTCAAATAAGTTGAGTCCAAGTCCTAGAAGATATTTGAGACGATAGAATAGCTAACAAAACAGTGGAACGCAACAAAAAGGGAATTATTCTCCCAACTGCCCGCAAAGAGTAATGGGCATTTTCAACGATTTCGATCAAGTTTCTAGGGGATTTAAAGCCTATAAATAGTTGTATTTATATCATAGAAGGGTTAGCAAGTTTAGGAGAGAGTTTAGAGTCCATGAGAGCCGAGGAGAAGCGGTTACAGAAAAGACAGTGCTGCTGCTGCTGCTACCATTGAAGAGCTTCAAGAACACGAAGAACAGACTCACATAGTCAGTCGTTCTCCAGCAATCTTAAATAACAATACCAGTGTCGTTCTTTTACAGCAGTCTTCAATAGCACTTACCCCTTCGTAACAGTGACGCTGTAACACTTCTACAGCGTTGCTAATTCCTGTTTCATCTTATATACATCAATAAAAACACCTATTTTAGCCATGAATTTATCTTGTGAGTGTGTTTTTGGGATGAGGAGCTAAACCTATTAGCCGAGGCAACGGAGGAAGCCATTGTCCCAGATTAATTGGTATAATTCTATTTTTATTATTTATTTGCAATATTTTTTATATGATTATTTGCATGGAATTGAAATAGATAAATTGATTTTTATTGAGTAGTTGTGAATTATTTTGATGAAGCATGATGGGGTTTTTAAAACTTTTGATGTTTCATACTCTGTGATTACAATTATTACTTCAAAAATTTATTATAGGCAAATATTAGAATCACTTGAAAAGGAAAAAATTGCACGAATATTGAATAAAATTTATCATTTAATGGGACAATGGTGGAATCCAGAGTCTTGGTATTTTTCTCTATAACTTTGAAAAACTTTATTTAATTGTCTAGTTTAATTTAAATCTAAAAATTGTTTTCTTCACAAGTCTGAAAAGAACCTTTTTACCACTACTACAATCACTATTTGAAAACCATCAATCAACAACTCTTGAATGGTTTTATATCAGACGAGAAAAACTTAGAATAAACAAGAGGTAAAAAACCTAGATAACAAGTTGTATGATCAATCACGAAGATTAAATCCAACTTGGATTTGTGATCCCTAATACAAAGACTTTTATCTCACTCTCGTTCACGAAGAACGGAAGACGTGGAAAACAACCTGCAGAGCTTACGCCAATTTTCCAAAGGGATGAAAACTGTGTAAACTCACGAACCCTTTATTTATAGTGAGCAATAGCTTGGAAGCTAAGCAAAGTTATTTTCCTTTTTCAAGACTCTACTAAATAAGGGAGTCTTTCCTAAGTTACAACTCTTGCCTAAATAATTAAATAAATAATTAATTTAGCAAATTGTATTTTTGTGAATAAATCACAAATTAAATTAGGAAGGAATCACAAACACTTTAATATGACAATCAAAAATGTTTGGACCAATAGCCATCTTTCCTAGACAAGGAAACATCACCAAATTGACCAAAAATGCCTTTTAGTCACGTAATTGGGCCCAAGTCCGTGAACTGTTACAAACAGCCCATGGATTGTTTCCTACTAACGAACTGTAACAATCAAAGAAACACTTATAATTGTTACTTTAATAAATCACTCATAACTTCATCGTTATAACTCGGAATTGAGTGATTCTTGGCTCATTAGATTCATAAGCTCATTCATTATAACATGAGATTCTTTATAAGGATAAATGTTATTGTCTCCAAGGTCATGAATCAAATAACCTCAAGTATATATACATAAATGTACATTTACCGTCATTGGAATTGTTCCATGGAGTGAGCATTTATCTTGATAGATTAGAAAGGTAGAATTGAACAAGAATCCAAATGAAATCAATCACATACCTTTGTTGATGAAGTACTTGTTGATGTCTTCTCGTAGTCTTCAATCTTCACCCTTTAAGAATAGTTTCGATTCAACTTCTTAGACCTAATCTAGTCCGAAACTATCTTTAGTATGCTAAATCAAGAATGCATTTTGGAAACTAAAATTTACAACTAACTTGACATACCAATGATAGTGGGTTCAACCGAGCAGTGCTCTAACAATCTCCCCCTTTGTCAATTTTTGTGACAAAACCATTTTACATATGGCTTGTACTTGTTAAAAGTAAAAACGACAATATTGATTTCCTTGGTTCTTCAACTCTTCATGTGTTCATCCTGTACTTGTTGAAGATCCATCATAGTATTATTACACGACATCAAAGTTTCACTATATCACAACTTTGACAATAATACTACAGTGATATGTATCACTCCCCCTTAGTTAATACTCCATCTCACATGGAAACCACTCCCCCTTACACAATGATCCGAAAACTATATGTATATGTAGTAGAACTACACATTAATTCTTCCCCTTTTTGTCAATAACATTGGCAAAGGTACAAGAACGGGATCCTAATGAAATTTCCGAGAAGAGACGTTTCGTAGACTAAACGAAAAAATACATATCAACTTAATTTAGATGCAATCGTAAAGTCGAAGCTAAATGCATTCATCAAGGATTTTTAAGATACAAGATAACCCAAATAAAATTCCACAGCCGCACACCCCGCAAGATATTACCATTAAGAAAAAGTTCAAAATAACTCTCCTCCATTAGATGTCATTCCCGAAAGAACAACAAGAGTGACCTTACTCCAAAGATAAGGATTTATACATTGGATTTTAGAAAACCCACAAGGAGATGCGAACTAAAAACCAATCATTGAAAGTCTCTCATGAGATCAAGTTACTGAACAATAGAACTATCTAATGGTAATAATACACAATATGTAATCATGAAGATCAAATATTGTGATCATCTTTTCTAAGATACAAACTTGTATGAACAAGAAATGATATACTTAGAAGGAAGAATAATTTTTTCCATAAGGATTTACACCAAGAATAGTTACCATAAGAGTATGAAAAAGTATTCTTTGACAATAAAAACCAACATCCATGGCTTTGATAATTGCTTCTAACCTGTTATATTTAAGAATTTTAATCACAAATCAAGTTAGGTAATTAAGACTCATACATGTGGTATCTAACCATATTCATCTTAACCATAACTAGTTCAAGTGTAACTAGTTAGAGAGTTGTTCAATTTCTATGAGATCTTATGTAACTATACAAGACACAACTGAAACAAAGACGATTCGATTCACATGAATCGGCTCATGAACTTTATAGCCACGGTTTGCATACTGCATTCCTTAGTAATTTAAGTTTCATGTTCAGAGCACATCTTTAGATCATAACCCACTCAAGTTCACAAACAAGTTCGCGGACTTAAGGAAACCGGTAGAGTTTCCAAACTCAGCAGAAAATCTCGGCAAAGAGACTTCCGCCAGTTCGCAGACTAGGTTCGCGGACTTGTACTACACGAACGAATTTGGAATCCCAGCAGAAATTCTCGGAACAAGAACTTCTGTCAGTTCGCGGACTTGGCAAAGCCAATTCCTCCGGTTTCTCTCAATCAACAAAATTCTCAAACTTCAGATTAAGGAATAGGACTTATACATATATGTGTTTCCACACAATGTTTATATCCATCATTGGTTATATTGACCTAAACTCTCATTCCAACCATTGAAACATTCTTAGAGGACGTTATATGGTTGTTACACTATTTCTCGTCAAAGTGATTTTCAAAGTGATTGAAACATTATGACTTTCGTCACTAGGTAAAGATAAACTTGATTGAAGCGAAAGATTACCAACACATGTTTCGAGGAATATATAAGCGAGTTAAACCCAGCTCGAAACAATAAATTTTTCCACATATTCAGAAATTTCCCAACTTAATATGTGCGCCCCAATTCTTTTGCAATCCTCACCGCATTTATTAGGGCTTCTTGGAGAGGATGCACTCTCAACACAATCAGGTTATGTTGAGGTGAGCAAAATCTTGCTCACTATAGGTATTTGAAACAAAATCATGCATGGACTCTAGGAATTTAAAAACTTCCTTGAAACTTTCAATAAATGTTCCATACCTTTTTAAGAAGTTATCCCTTGTCAAACTCTTGTCTGGGAGATCCTTCGTAATAGTACTCGTTGCTTTATTAGTCTTCTTTGGTACCCATTTCTGAGCAGCTTTTGGACCAACGTATTTCTTTTTCTCCCCAATATAATTGTGAAACTTCTTTGGGGGAATATTGAAAGAACTGATATTATGAGACTCAGTTTTTCTCCAGTTTGGAGCATCAGATCTTGTCATCTTAACATAATCATATCTGGTTTTATCTCTTTTAAGAAATCTGCAATTCCTTTGCAAGTGACATGGTTTTCCACAATAAAAACAGTGTTTAGTATAATGGAAAAAGTTATGTTTAGTATTACCTGAATGTGTATGTGCTTGCTTTGGAGCTTGGCAGGATTTCTTCTTTTCGCCATCCGTAGTTGGTAGAGATACTTTACTTTTGTCAACCGTGGAAGGTTTTGGTTGAGAAGAATATTTAGCTTTGACAAATTTTACCTCTTTGCAAATACTAGAAGCGTTTATTCCTTCATAGCCCAATCCTCGTGTATCACGATGAATTCTACATGATCCCAATATCGAGGTTAATTTATCTGAGCTGCTATTTCTAGACAAACTCCCTTTTAAGCTCAAGTTTTCTTCTTCCAAACTTTTGACCTTCTCAAGCGCAATAACTAGATCATTCTTGGATGATTCACATTGAACTTTGAGATCTTCTCGTTCCGAATAATAACAAGTCCATCCCAATGTTTTCCAAGTTATCTAGCTTTGCTTGAAGAGTAATTTCCTGATCTCAACCTTCGACAATTTCTTCTTTAAGCTTTCGTATTTCGTTGAGATAATATCTTGCACCACTAGAATCAAATTGGTCTTGCAAGTCTTTATTCCGACTACGAAGTCTGTCATATTTAAATTTCTCACTGAAACTGGTACTATCAGCTTCTGAAAGTTTCCGATGACATTCTTTAAGAAGATTATTAGCAACTGGATCAACATGGAACACTTCTCCGAAAGAATTTTTCCAGAAGCTAATGCAACCTCGCCTATGAGCTCTTGAGGATTATTATATTCAGGTCCATCATCAAGAGTAGGAAAATCTGTTGCATATGTCGATTGTCTACGGCTCCAGCTAGGACATACTGAAGAAATATGCCAGAAACCACGACAGTTATAACATTGTACATCATCATTAGGAGATGTTGTAACTTTAGAAAAATTCTTTTTCCTGTCTCTCAATAGTTTTCTAAATTGTCGTGGAGTAACATCCTTAGCGTCTGGCGAACCATATTTATCCTTAGAGGATTCAGAATTGTTTGCAGCTTTAAGAGAAATCACCTCTAAACTTGCGTGTTCATAATCAAAGATTTTTAACTTTCCAACAAGAGTATTTTTCGAGAGTGTAAAAAGATCGTTTGCTTCTTCAATGGCATGTTTCTTAGACTCGTATCTTGCTGGTCGAGACCTGAGAATTTTACACACAATATCTTTCTCTGAAATAGTTCTTCCTAATGAAAAAGAGGAGTTAACTATTTGAGAAAGTCTTTGGTTAAACTCATCAAAGGTTTCATCATCAGACATGCGAAGGTTTTCCCAGTCAGAAGCTAGATATTGAAGCCTTGCTTCTTTCTCAGCGGAATTCCCTTCGAATACGGTTTCTAAGATATTCCAAGCATCTTTAGACTTATTACACGCAGTAACGTGGTGCTGAAGATCTGGGTAATGGTGTGGATGATCGCATTTAATCCTTCAGAATTTTGCTTTGCAGCAAGAATCTCAAGATCATCATAATCACCAATATCCTTTTCAACAGTTACACCGTCTACTGTGACTGATGGAGGATCATAGACATTAACAATACGAACCCATGATTTAAAATCTCGCGCTTGAATGAATGAACGCATAGCAATTTTCCACCATAAATAATTTTTGCCATCGAAGATTGGCGGTACGTTTATAGAGATAACACCTCTGTCCATATAATCAGATTGCTACAAACACAAATTTATGAGGTCTTAGCGTGTTTGCCTGCTCTGATACCAATTCAAAAAGCGGGGGTCTAACAACACCACCCAATATTTCGCTTAGAAATTTGTATGGACTTGTTTATGAGTGAAAACTATTTCTGCCGGTTTTGGTAATTTGGGGTGTGTGAATGAGAAATGAATCTACACCCTAAACAAATGCACTGCACGGGAGTGCTTGTGATTCGAGAAATCAATCTGTACAATTCTGGCCTAAACCAAGAAATGGTCATTCCAGACTTGCTTCGGTCATAAAATGAAGGAGATGTGGTTGATCTTAGGGAGGGAAGCGAAGAAGGTGTTGAGATTACGAAGGTGTTGGCTGTGTATGACTTGTATCAGAAAGCTGAACTGGCTTGCAGAACGTAAGCTATCAGTTCTGGTGTTTGGATACGATTGTATCAACACTTGGTTTCTGTAGTCTTGTTCTGGAAATAGAAAGGAGAACCTATTTATACAAGTCTTTAAGCCTAACCCACGTTTCTCATGGGAAGTGGAGGAAGTGGAGTGATGGAGTAGTGGAGTTGTGTGTTAGTGTCACACGATCAGTCTTGCCCACTTCTCCCATCATCACTAACCGTCCATGTCTTCCTGACACGTTCTTGTGATGGCGCGTTGCACGCTGCACGCTGTAAACCACCAGACCAATACCCCAGTATGTATCCCCCAGTTTGTGACATGATTAATGTCTCGAGTGTGTGGATCGTGGGACCCACAGAAAGTAGCACGTGATGCTAGATTAAATAACTAAGTTATTCAGGAAGTCAATATTTGTGAAATATCGTGTGCATTCTGTGTATGTAATGCATCCAATATATTCAGCGCGTATGAAGCATCGCTGTTTTAAGGATTAACGGAGTAAGTCGAGGAAAATTGCATCACGTCCAGCCATCTGCGAGTGATCGTTTGGAGGTTGTACAGGTAAGCCCTGACTTGGCCGATCACTCTGTGTGGAAGAGTGGTGGACGGTGATCGTGGTGATACCTCACAGGTCGCCTAACTCTTGTCTTAGGCTGTCTGTCCAGGATGGTAAATTTGGACGGACGAGATGGCTTGCGACCCACATCTGCGACCGTCGGATTAGGGTTTAGGAGGTGCTCGAACACCAACCTTTAGCTTGGTCGAATCCAAGTATGGGACACGTTTTTGGCAGGGCCGATTGGGCATGCGTGTAGACAGAATGCTGATGTAGGTGTCTGTACCTCACTGTCCCATGGAGATGCGATCTAAGCCACTCAATTTTTCTGGCAAAGAGGAGTGGTTGAGATCGATTTGCGACAGAAATCCCATACCGCAAAGGAATGGAAGACCACACGTCGTGCCTACTTCGAGCGCGCGTTTCGAGATGACCAACCATGGTCGGTCTTGGCCGATCAGTGTACACGTCCGTACCTCACTGTCCCGTGAAGATGTGATCTAATCCACTCAATTTGTCCGGCAAAGTTGAGTGGTCGAGATCGATTTTCTATTGAAAACGCGCGGCCATGCCTAGTTTGGGCGCACAAATCGAGACGACCAACCATAGTTGGTCTTGACCGATTAGTCATGTATGTAGGCGGGCCCACGGTGATTGTGTTGACATGCTCTGGGCCCTTTGAATCTACATCTACACCCTCCGTCTATACCTGCGAAGATGGATGGTTGAGACTGATTTTGCGACACATGTGATGTGCCGCAAACCCTAATTAGGGTTTCACGTCCACGCTGCTTTGGCTGGACGAATTGGCAAGCCACGCTTCTCCTTTGGGGAGGCCGACCATGTGGGGCCCATGTTGGGCCGGTGGTGAACGCGCCAATACCTGCCTGGTGGCTATGGGTCCTATCTAAGCCATCCAATCATGCCGGTGAAATTGGATGGTCGTGATAAATTTAGGACCTTTAGTGGAATTTCCTGCAACCCTCAATTATTCGCGCTGACACAACTTCGGATAATCGTATATTGCAATATGGTCAGGTTAAGGAAGAGTCGGTCATGCAGGTAGGAAGAAGGTCTGCCGTTGTACACCACGGAGCTTGTTCGACCGGCTTTGGGATGATCCACTCCATCCAACCATGCCGGTGAAGTTGGACGGACGTGATGAACTTGAGACTGCCATAGGCGGCCTTTTTTTGTACGATTCCTCCAAGCTGTTTCATACCAGTCTGGACATCCAACTTCAGGCTGGTGTTCGGTGGTAGTTTGGGAGGCATGGTAGGTATTCGACCGACCAGGGCATAAGTTGGCCCGCTGGTGGTAATTAATGTAGTAGCCTGCTCCTGCTGAGGATCGTCTAGGCTGGTTAAATCATACGTCCAACTTGTGTGGTCGTGATTGTTCATGAGACTTATATGGTCAATCCAGATTAAAATATGCTTAATCGGGATAGTATAACACACCGAGAGTTGTAGCCTGTACAGGTATTTCGTGCATGCCTCATTAGTGACACTTGGAGATTTGTGTTACTCTGCTGGGAGTAACACTCAGTCGTCATGCCGCACCAATAATGAGAGTTCAGTGGGAACAACACAGGAAATACAAGGTTGGTCATGATGCCATAAATTCATAGGGTACATGGGATTGTTGCTACATGCTCCATTCTAAGTAAATTAGCGAAATGAAGAAGTATTCATCATTTTATCAGTGGCTTTATCCTTTGCAGGATATCAGCGCATAATTTTGGCTTTTACAACTTTAGCCTTAAATGAAGATCCACCATCAACATTAAGTCCCCTGCCTAGCGCATAATGGTTTTAGTATTGTGGGGTAGGCATGAGATGGTGGCAAATTTGTACACTGAAATGATTAAGATAGAGTAAATATGCATTTATCGCATAGATAGATATCGTCAGGTGCTTTCTGGATGGTCGAACTTGATTAGGGTTGTGGGGGGAGCATGACTTGGTCAGGTGAGCCGGTTCCCTTTGGTTTCCTCCACACATATCTGGACAGAGCTTGGACCGCTTCTTGGACTGGGTGTACTCCCTTCTCTCAAATATATCCGATAAGCATTGTTGATTTTTATCCCAAATTAGCAGCCTTTATAGGTGGCAAGTGAAGACTCCCTTTCTCCAAGGGATATGTTGGCTCGTGAAATATAAAGAAAATTCTAAGGACTCCTCCTATCACAGAATCGTTTTCTTCTATATTCCAGGTACTGTTCCGCGCTTATCTGATCTTCTGATCGATCAACAATAATGATGATTTTTTGTTTATAACCATAACTTCTTCTTCTTCGCAGTTTATCATGGAGGCGATTGGTGATGATCACTCTGTAACTTCTCCAGAAAAAAAGTTTCGAAGTCAATAAGCCTGAGGAGGCTGGTGCACATGAGGAGGTAATGGCTAAAATTGATCTCCCACTCCGTGAACTCGGTCGTGCTATACATGGGATGTCCATTATGCACCTGCGTATTACCAAGGGACGCATCTGCGCCATTTCAGCTGTGATAGATATGGAGGAGCAATGGAGGCGCGATGAAGCATTGCGAGAATCAACAAGCGCAAGAGCTGAGAGATTTGCATCACATCCAAAGAGGCGGAGGGTTGAACACAAACGTCCTCTCGGGGAAGATAAATGTGATTACCCAATCCATGATGGCGTGATAATCCTCGATTCTGACACAGACGAACCTGAGTGTCTGAAAGTGCTCAACACAATTCCTAACACTGTCGTGGCTCTTGAGGAAGATGTGGAAGCTGTCTTTGTTGATGTTGTTGAGGAGGATAGCGTTGCTGCAGAAATATCCGAAGCGGAAGCTGAGGCAGATCCGTAGGAAGAAGCAGTAGCGGTCCACGATGGCGATGGTGTTGAAGCAGGTCCAAGCGGTGGTGTAGGCGCGGTCGACCTTCTTGATGGCTAAACCTCTTTGCTTCTTTTTCTCTTTTCAAATATATTCCCGTAATTCGTGAACATCTTCCTTGTACTCAGTGGCGGCTGAGTTCAAGATCTTCTTCTTTAGTTTGCTTGTTTGAATAAAGGTTTTTATGTTATAATCTTTCGTAAGACTACATCTGAACCTTTTCAGGCACAATGGTGTGCCTTCATATGTATGTGATTTTTCATGATAAAAGAAATAATGCCATAATGGAATACCACGGACCTGTATGTGCTCCTGACACGAGATCTCCCTAGTCTTGCTGGGATAAATGACTCAAAGCATCTTATTTTCTGCACATATTCTTGACTTCTTTCGAAATGTATTCTTAGGGTTTCCTTCCTGGATTGCTCTAGTGGGTTGATTTAGGCCGACTCAGGATTTTGTGTCTTCCTTTAGGGGGTAAAGAAGTTCTTAGATGGAAATAATATTTCAATTAGCTTGAAAATTGAACATTGAAACCCTAATTATGAATGCAAGTATTGCAATCATTTTCTGGAGGAATTACAAATATGGTATGAAAAGGTAATTGTAAAAGAAACACGCTGGAGGAAATAGCACAACGTTTTTTTTTAAAGTGTGGAGGACGCTGGAAAGTGGTAGCACAGCGTCTTAAGTATGGTAGGGTTTGAGCCATCGTGAGTGAATTGTTACGCCTTCCAGCTTGTCAGCGTTGATGAGATTGCAGTAGCCGCCTATGATAACATCTGCTACCAGGTATGGTGCATCCTCTATTTCGGTGGGCGAGTCAGGTGGAGTGGTCATTTTCACTGTCATGCTCCCAACCTTGAATGTAGTCATCTTCGTCACCAGATCTCCAATTCCAAATGGGTTTGGTCATGCAGATACTTGGACCTTGGCCTTATCGTCTTTGATCGAGACAGCCTCTAAGATCTTGATAAAACGTTTGAAGGGGTCGGCCTCCCATTCACATCTCCTAGCCGAGGTTGGTTTGTTGGTTGAAACCAGTCCCCAGGACTTGTCAGAATGAGGAGTGATTGGTTGCAAAAAGGGTTGCGTGGTGAGACTTACTTGAGATCGGAACCTCTTAATGTATGTTGATGGATCTTTCCAGGAAGTTGTGTCACGTTGGAAATCTGCAGGTGCGATAACAGACAGTCTTCATGTCCGGACGGCTTGTTGGAGATTCTTTCGGGTATCGTAGCCGGTAGAGGACAAGCTCCCAACGTTTCCTTGTTGTCATGTATCCGAGAGCGTCCCAGGACGATGTCGTAATTGGGATGCTCTTAGACTATGTAGAATGTTGCTTGCGTTGAGGCATCACCCAATTTGACTTCAAGATCGATGTATCCATATGCATCTCTAAGTTCTCCCTCTGGATTCTTAATCACAGTTGGGATGCGAGTGGCTTCTTGCTTTTAAATCCTTGCTTCCTTCAAGGTCTTGACAGTGATGATGTTGAATTCGTAGATCGTATCAATCAATGTGCTATCGAACTCAACATCCTTCAAACGAGCGACGGTTAGGAGTCCCCAGTTTCCTTTGCTTGCATCTTCCAGTAAAGACTGAGGTTTCGAGACCGCTTCCCTTTCTAGATACAAACGCCTGCCTGAGACAACACGTTTGAGGGATGCAAATATGTCCTGACGCTGCGCCTTGGATAAATATAAAATCTCGCACAAACGTTCCATCATAGATTGTACAGTCTTGCAAACAGAATCCCCGGAAATCATGCAGTTCCTGATAGGGAGATGATCTCTATTAACACCTTCGTTTCCAAGCTGGAGTTCTCCTGCCTCTATCTTTTCTTTGAAGATTTGTTTAAGGCTATTGCAGTCTTTGGTCGGATGATGGACAAACCTATGGTAGCTGCAGTACTTGGGGTCCGCCATGTCTTTCTCAGTTGGCGGGCGTCTGATAGGAGGCATCTTGATAGCATCGTCTTGAATTCATGCCTCAAAGAGTTCCATTACTTCACTCATGGGGAATGGGAAGCCTGCATCTTCGGTGTCTTGTGCAGTAGTCTTGCATGTTCCTTTTTGAGACGAGGTCGTGTGTGCCGGAGCCGCACGCTTGGGTTGTCGTTTCGTAGCTGGAGATTTCCTTTTTCCTCCTTCGCCTATCACGCTCACAGAAGGACTAGTGTTGTATTGCTTGTTCATGAGACGCCTTCTTCCTCGACTCTCACGTGGATCTTCGTTTCGAACAACCTTGGTTCTCTCTAGCAATGCTGGGGCAGTTGTGGCTGAACGCTTGGCAGCTTCATGGAGTTTAGAGAACGTCTGAAAGCCCAGATTCTCCAATAAAGCGCGGTATATGGGTATCATCCCGTTGATGCACAGTTTTACCAACTGACGTTCAGTGATGTTCGGATCATGACAATCTAGTTATTGAGTTCTGAACCTCTTGACGAAGTCGTTCGGATGTTCGTTGTTCCGCTGAGAGACTCTCCCTAGATCTGAAAAGGTGATTTGCTCGGACACGAAGAAGTACTTTTTATAGAAAGTGCTGACCATCTCGCCCTAATTGGATATGTTGTTAGGCGCGATGTTGTTGTACCAGGTGTACGCCCTCCCCGTAAGTGATTTCGAGAATTCTTTCAGACGGAGAAAACGATTGTATTCATGCTCTCCCAAAGATTCTAAGAATCGAAAGATGTGTTCATGAGCGTTACCAGTACCATCGTAGAGGGAGAACTGAGGAGAGGTGTATCCTCTTGGAAGAGGAATTCATTGAACATCTTGAGGGTACGGCGGCTGATGTTGGTGCGCCTCCATCATGTTTCCTTTGCCTCGGTTTTGGAGAAGTCGTTACAGGTCTCCATGCGTGATGAAGTTGGATGGCCGGTCCATCTCCCTTGGGCGTTCAGGAGCAACACGAGCTTCTTCGTTCATGTGGGTATGAGTGGAAATGCCTGCTCTGGATGTATTGAAGGCATCCCTTGCTGGCTCCAGGGGTTGCCGAGAGTCTTGTGGCAATCGTTCAGTTAAGGTTTCAAGAAAAGTGAGTACCTCTTTCTGAGTTGCAGCCATATCCGTTTGAGTCTTAGCAAGAGCTTCCTACCTATCCATCGAGTCTGTGATGGTAATAGGAGATGGTCTCCCTTGTCCTCCGGCTCTCGTCCTGATGAAGAAGTGGAAGTGTTTCTGGTGATCGGGAGGCGTACACTTGAGGAGATGCCGGGATTTGCGGCTTCTATGGCTCTGGTGATAGGAGGCGTTACGCTTACTGGGACCTCTCCTGCTCCGCTGGCGTTAGTGGTAGAAGAGACGACCCCACGAGATGTATTGACTACAGTAGCTCCACTGACAGGTACATCATATTGAGAGTGTATATGCACTAGCTCCGTCGAATTGATTGTTGATCCTGACCTAAGTTCTACCATTTTGAAAACAGGTGATGATGGAATTGAATCTAAGATCTATACCCCTTCGAAATTGATGAAATTGAATAGATTTTGAAGAATTGACTTTACAACGACCGAGATTAACCTCCCACTGTGGTCACCAATGTTTATGGGTGAAAACTATTTCTTGTGAAATATCGTGTGCATTCTATTTATGTAATGCATCGAATATATTCAGCGTGTATGAAGCATCGATGTTTTAAGGCTTCACGGAGTAAATCGCGGAAAATAGCATCACGTCCAGCCATCTTCGAGTGATCGTCTGGAGGCTGTACATGTAAGCCCTGACTTGGACGATCACTCTGTGTGGAAGAGTGGTGGACGATGATCGTGGTGATAGCTCACTGGTCTCCTAACTCCTGTCTTAGGCTGTCCGTCCAGGCTTGTGAATTTGGATGGACGAGATGGCTTGCGACCCACATCTGCGACCGTCAGATTAGGGTTTAGGAGGTGCTCGAACACCAACCTTTAGCTTGGTCGAATCCAAGCATGGAACACGTTTTTGGCAGGGCCGATTGGGCATGCGTGTAGACGGCATGCTGGTGTAGGTGTTTGTACCTCACTGTCCCATGGAGATGCGATCTAAGCCACCCAATTTGTTTGGCAAAGAGGAGTGGTTGAGATCGATTTGCGACATAAATACCATGCCGCAAAGGAATGGAAGACCACACATCGTGCCTACTTCGGGCGCGCGTTTCGAGACGACCAACCATGGTCGGTCTTGGCCGATCAGTCAGGCGTGCAATCAGCAGGCCAGTGTACACGTTTGTACCTCACTGTCCCGTGAAGATGTGATCTAAGCCACTCAATTTGTCCGGCAAACTTGAGTGGTCGAGATCGATTTGCTATTGAAAACGCGGGGCCATGTCTAGTTTGGGCGCACAAATTGAGACGACCAACCATAGTTGGTCTTGACCGATTAGTCATGTATGTAGGCGGGCCTACGATGATTATGTTGACATGCTCTGGGGCCTTTGAATCTACATCTACACCCTCCGTCTATACCTGCGAAGATGGATGGTTGAGACTGATTTGCGACACATGTGATGTGCCGCAAACCCTAATTAGGGTTTCACGTCCACGCTGCTTTGGCTGGACGAATTGGGAAGCCACGCTTCTCCTTTGGGGAGGCCGACCATGTAGGGCCCACGCTGGGCCGGTGGTGAACGCGTCAATACCTTCCTGGTGGCTATGGGTCCGATCTAAGCCATCCAATCATTTCGGTGAAATTGGATGGTCGTGATGAATTTGGGACCTTTAGTGGAATTTCCTGCGACCCTCAATTCTTCACGCTGACACAACTTCGGATAATCGTATATTGCAATCTGGTCAGGTTAAGGAAGAGTCGGTCATGCAGGTAGGAAGAAGGTCCGCCGATGTACACCACGACGCTTGTTCGACCGGCTTTGGGATGATCCACTCCGTCCAACCACACCGGTGAAGTTGGACGGACGTGATGAACTTGAGACTGCCATAGGCGGCCTTTGTTTGTACGATTCCTCCAAGCTGCTCCATACCAGTCTGGACATCTAACTTCAGGCTGGTGTTCGGTGGTAGTTTGGGAGGCATGGTAGGTATTCGACCGACCAGGGCATAAATGGGCCCGCTGGTGGTCATTAATGTAGTAGCCTGCTCCTGCTGAGGATCGTCTAGGCTGGTTAAATCATACGGCCAACTTGCGTGGTCGTGATTGTTCCTGAGACTGATATGGTCAGTCCAGATGCAAATATGCTTAATCGGGCTAGTATAACACACCGAGAGTTGTAGCCTGTACAGGTATTTCGTGCATGCCTCATTAGTGACACTTGGAGATTCGTGTTACTCTGCTGAGAGTAACACTCAGTCGTCATGCCGCACCAATAATGAGAGTTCAGTGGGAACAACACAGGAAATACAAAGCTAGTCATGATGCCATAAATTCATATGGTACATGGGATTGTTGCTACATGCTCCATTCTAAGTAAATTAGCGAAGTGAAGAAGTATTCATCATTTTTATCAGTGGCTTTATCCTTTGCAGGATATCAGCGCATAATTTTGGCTTTTACAATTTTATCCTTAAATGAAAATTCACCATCAATAGGACTAACTCCGAAATACTTTGCTAGAGAACCAACTAGACAGTCAGACTCAATTAAGATAAAAGTATCTCAAGGAGTTAATATCTCTCTCTTGTTTTTGATATTACTCAAACTAATAGAAATCAGCGAGCCCTAATCAAACACAAGGAATACTTGGACGGTACCAAAGACCAATGTCCAAGGATCAATCAATATCAATCAACAACCAAAGGTCGGATTTCCAATTGATGATCACAAACACACAACCTTTATTATTTCAATTATATAACAAATATAATGCGGAAATAGAAATAACACAGATACCAGAATTTTGTTAACGAGGAAACTGAAAATGCAGAAAAACCCTGGTACCTAGTCCAGAATAAACACACACTGATAATAAGTCGTTACACCAATTTCCCACTACCTATTCGGACTAGATGTAATACCTTCTTCAGCATTTGTAGAACTCCTAGCAGAATATCGATTCTCTTTAGAAATTCTTCACACAAATCTTCTAGCATAACCCAAGGTTCTCTTTACAAGATACATCACCACGATTGATACGATTCGATATTTTGTTTGCACAACACACCGGTTTGATTTCCCTTTAGATGTAAATCAAGGTTTTGAAAATCTTGTGTTTATTTTGATAAAAATAATTACTAGGTAAAAGTAATATCAAAACAAACTCGTAGATTAGGGTTTTATCTTACAATCAGTATACGTACACACAAGGAGTCCGTGAACCTGATTTTCGTAAGTGAACTTGGGTGATTCCAAAGATCAATTTCCAAGTTAAGAAAAATCTAATAAATCTACAACAAGAACAACTAGAATAAATCTAGAGATATCTTGTTTAAAACTTCTCATGGATTTTTACGAGATGCCTCAATAGAAGTTTTTCTTTCTAGTCTCCGATTTCGATTAACAAGTGTTGGTACATGATCGGAAACTGAAATATATCAAAACCTAGGGTTTATGATCAACAACTCTTGAATGGTTTTATATCAGAAGATAAAACCTTAGAATAGACAAGAGGTGAAAAATCTAGATAACAAGTTGTATGATCAATCACGAAGATTAAATCCAGCTTGGCTTTGTGATCCATAATACAAAGATTTTTATCTCACTCTCATTCACGAAGAACTGAAGACGTGGAAAACAACCTGCAGAGCTTACGCCAATTTTCCAAAGGGATGAAAACTGTGTAAACTCACGAACCCATTATTTATAGTGAGCAATAGCTTGGAAGCTAAGCAAAGCTATTTTCCTTTTTCAAGACTCTACTAAATAAGGGAGTCTTTCCTAAGTTACAACTCTTTCCTAAATAATTAAATAAATAATTAATTTAGCAAATTGTATTTTTGTGAATAAATCACAAATTAAATTAGGAAGGAATCACAAACACTTTAATATGGCAATCAAAAATGTTTGGACCAATAGCCATCTTGCCTAGACAAGGAAACATCACCAATTTGACCAAAAATGCCTTTTAGTCACGTAATTGGGCCCAAGTCCGTGAACTGTTACAAACAACCCATGGATTGTTTCCTACTAACGAACTGTAACAATCACAACAACATTTATAATTGTTACTTTACTAAATCACTCATAACTTCATCGTCATAACTCGGAATTGAGTGATTCTTGGCTCGTTAGATTCATAATCTCATTCACTATAACATGAGATTCTTTATAAGGATAAAGGTTATTGTCTCCAAGGTCGTGAATCAAATAACCTCAAGTACATATACATAAATGTACATTTACCGTCATTGGAATTTTTCCATGGAGTGAGCATTTATCTTGATAGATTAGAAAGGTAGAATTGAACAAGAATACAAATGAAAAAAATCATATACCTTTGTTGATGAAGTACTTGTTGATGTCTTCTTGTAGTCTTCAATCTTCACCCTTTAAGAATAGATTCGATTCAACTTCTTAGACCTAATCTAGTCCAAAACTATCTTTAGTATGTTAAATCAAGAATGCATTTTGGAAACTAAAATTGACAACTAACTTGACATACCAACGCTAGTGGGTTAAACCGAGCAGTGCTCTAACAGTTAGTCCATACATATTGCTAATCAAAATATTGGGTGTGGTTGTTATACCCCCACTTTTTCAAAATCTAAAAACACTGAAGATGAAAACGTTGGAAATAACTATGTGTACTCACAATAAGGGATATTCCAAACCCTAGTGATCCTTCTAAAAACACAAAAATAAATTCTCATAAGAAGTTTCTTAGACATTGAGACCTCTGAAGAATTCTTTATCATCCCCGAACTCCTTGTCATCAACATCCATAGGTACATAGGGTTCGTGAAGAAAGGAGTCAATTCCCACAAACCTTCTAGGCTGACGATGTCGAACCAAGGCCTTCTGAATTTCAAGAGTTCTCATAACAATAGCCTTAATTTGCTGAATCTCCTTCCTTGTTTCCTTCAACTCTTCAAGAACAACAGAAAACTTCTGAGAATTTGAAGGAACAACTCTTGGCTTCCTCACATTCCTTCTTTTTCTTTTCAAAGTTGGAGGTAACAGAGATTTCTCTTTTTCCTTCATGATTGATGGCTTAACAATCGTATTAACATCTTTTCCATCAGAATACATGATGCTTGGAGTATCCATATGTATATGGGTTTGTGAGAGGAAATCACAATTTAAGCTCAACAAGCAGTCTTAAGATAAAAAGAGTTTCATAGAAGGAAAAGGAATGCAGGGTTACAGAACCTTTAACCACACAGGTTCACCCACGCACAATTCACAACCCTAAAGAGAGTAGAATTGTCGAGAATAACCCTCTTTTATTGACTAAACAATGAAGTCCCTTCCAATATCAATTAGATATGAAAGAATTACAAATTGCAAAGCACAGCAAAGCCAAAAAAAAAAACTTTTCTTAAAGCCTGAGGTGTGCACAATTTTGTCTCTTTTGACCAGGCACCTGAGACAAGATGCACCAAAACAACACAATCAAGTTGTGCTGCGGTAAACAACAATCTGTCTACCATAACCTTTTTGAAAGGAATTCATGGAGCCATGTCTATCAAAATGTTTAGATCATACTCTTCTTTCTAGTGGCCTTATCTTATTTTTTGAAACTAATTTCTTCGAAGATGATAAAATCTTACATACCTCAGCGGTTTTTTGAATAAGTTTGAGCTTGTTTGCTAGTCGATTCGCTCTTCGTTGAAGTTTATTGACATATCTCATCTTGTGTTTTTACTTGAAACACTTTGAAAGTTCATGACCTTTGAATGAACAATAAGAGCATGTCAATGGATAAGATGATTCAGACACCCGAGATGTGTAAGCTGCTAGACACAGAGTGGAACCTGAAAAATCAGATAGAGACTTTCCAACAGAAAGGTCAATTTTTTCTTCCAGATTGGTTGAGTCTTCTTCTGGAAGAATATCAAGATTAATTGATGTATGTATTGCTACAATTATCAAAATCAATATCTTCACAAAGAAGTGCAATACTTGATTTTTCGTCTTCATTGGAATCATAGTGATCAGACATTTCATCAAGAGTTGCAGCAAGACCTTTGTTCCCAGTGTATTTTCTAACGTTAGAAAACTCATTTGCAAAATGACCAAAACCTTTACACTTAAATCATTGTGGCATATCCTCATCATCAGCCTCTTCAACATCCCTATTTTTAGGAGGAATGCGATTGTGAGGTTTAACCGATGATCTGGGTTTGTCTCTGGAAAACCGTTTACTTCTCTTCAATAGAAGATCTCTAAACTGTCTTGTCATCAAAGAGACTGACTTTTCAAGGTCTTCATCTGATGAATCAGCCTCAGAAAAATCATCCTCAGAGACACAAACACTTTTACTTTTGTCAAGTAATTTAGTGTTCTTTTGTGCTTTGAAGGCAACATCCTTTCCGGCTTTGGATGTATGTTCATGATCAAAGATCTTTAGATTTCCAACCAACGTATTTCTGGATAGATCATCAAGGTTATTTCCTCAACGATGGCATGCTTCTTAGAATCGTATCTGGATGGCAGCGATCTAAGAATTTTCATCACAGTGTCCTTTTCAGGAATAGTCTTACCCAATGCAAAGGATGCATTAACAATTTCAGACACTTCGTGATTAAACTCATCAAATGAATCTTCATCTGCCATACGGAGGTTTTCTCAATCGTAATTTAGGTTTTGAAGCCTGGCTTCCTTTTTACTGGTATTCCCTTCAAATACGGTTTCTAAGATATCCCAAGCATCTTTAGACCGAGTGCACGTAGTCACATGGTGCTGAAGAACTGGGGTAATGGCATGTATGATGGCATTAAAACCGTCGGAAATTTTTCTTTGCAGCAAGTATCTCAGCAGCGTCATATGCACCAATATCCTTCAGAACGGTCGCATCTCCTACTGCCACAACGGGATCATCATAGCCCTTAACTACATAAACCCATGATTGAAAATCACGCGCTTGAAGAAAGGCACGCATAGCAATTTTCCACCACAAGTAATTTGATCCATCGAAGACTGGTGGTACGTTTATAGAGATATCACTTCTGTCCATATCAGATCGCTACAAACACAGACTTATAAGGTCTTTAATGTGGTTGCTTTCTCTAATACCAACTGAAAATGCGGAGGTCTAACAACCACACCCAATAATTCGTTTGGAAATCTGAGAGGACTTACTCCTGTTAGAGCATAGCTCGGGCAACCTCGCATGCGTTGCTATCTCAAGCATATTTGTCAATGTTAGTGACCAAAACTATGAGTCTTAATTTTTAGCCTACATATCTAAGTCTCGGACTAGGATAGAAAAGTGTAGTTGAGCTCAAGGACTTCATGGCGATTCATCATACAATGACAAAGATCTATACAAGGAACCGTGGAAATTCATCAACAAAAAGGTATGTGGAGACTTGAACTTATCTATCACTCAAAAGTCTATATATTCTATCTCCTACTTCTTATGAGACAAAAGTCGTACGTTGTATAGACTAGATTATACACATTTGACATTTCAAGTTGAGCATTCATTGCTTATCTTTTTCTCGAAATCATGTTCTGGTAAAACGTTTCGCTTTGATCAAGTTTATCTTCACCTAGTGACGAAAGTCATGAAAAATTTCAATTACTTTACGAATTGCTCTGATGTGAATCGGTCTGTGAATAACGGCTACATAGCATTCTCTGAGAATGTCTCAATGATTGAAATGGGAGTTTAGATTACATAACCATGCATTCCTTGAACCGAAGTTTTCGAACTTTGTTGACCAAGAGAAATCGAAAGGATTTTGGAATTGGATTTCCAAGTCCGTGAACCCAGTTCAGGGACTGAAGTTCTCGACTGAGAATTTCTGCTGGATTTTCCAAAACTCGTTTGTGTGCTTAGTCCGCGAACTGGCAGAAGTTCTCTTTTCGACAATTTCTGCTGAGTTTGAAAACTCAACCGATTAACTTAAGTCCGCGAACTTGTTTGTGAACTTAAGAGGTTATGATCTAAAGATGTGCTCTGAACATGAAACATTAAATTACTAAGGAATGCTTTATGCAAACCGTGGCTATAATGTTCATGAGCCGATTCAATCGAATCGAATCATCTTTGTTTCAATTGTGTCTTGTGTAGTTACATAAGATCTCATAGAAATTGAACAACTCTTTAACTAGTTCATTTGAGTCAATTGAACTAGTTATGGTGAAGAAGAACAAGGTTAATATGAAATGCTCATATGGTTAACCTTTTGGGTTACTATGTTGAACCAACATACACGTACACGTTTGGGCATGGTTTTCGCAAACCCAGTAAACGTTTACCCAAGTGTGTGTGACAAGCTAAGTTTTCGATCTAACGGTTGAGAAATATTAGCTTGAATCTAAACCAGGTTTCATGTAACGGTGAATAAGGATTGCTTTGTAACTAAGGCAAAACCCTAATTTGAAGGATATATAAAGGAGACATCTAGATTTGAGCAAAACTAATCCCCACACGTCTGTGTGATACTAGTGCGCTCGCTAGAGTCGAGTCTCCTTTAACCTTTGGTTTTCTTCTCTAAAACCAGGTTAACGACTTAAAGACTTCATTGGGATTGTGAAGCCAGACCGATACTACTTTTATCGTAGTTGTGTGATCTGATCTTGCATCTTCTATCGTACGAGTACAATCGATTGATTGGCTTGAGATTGTGAGAGTTATCCGATAGGCAAGATAAAGAAGTCACAAACATCTTCGTCTCACTGTTATTTGTGATTCCTCGACAAACCGCCTGTGTAGTCAGGAAGGATTGTAGAGAGGTGATTGATTAATCTAGGCTTTTCTTCGGGAATATAAGAATGGATTATCAATTGGTTCCTGTTCACCTTGATTTGATATCTTAAGACGGAACAAAACCTAGGGTTTATCTGTGGGAGACAGATTTATCCTTTGATAGACTTCTCTGTGTGAGACAGATCTGTTTATTATCAAAGTCTGTGATTTTGGGTTGCAGCAACTCTTGGTTGTGGGTGAGATCAGCTAAGGGAATCAAGTGCGCAGTATCCTGCTGGGACCATAGGCGTAGGAGTACAACTGTACCTTAGATAGGTGGGAGACTGATTGGGGTTCAACTATAGTCCAGTCTGAAGTTAGCTTGGAGTAGGATAGTGTATGTAGCGGCTTAATACAGTGTATAGTCAATCTGGACTAGGTCCCGGGGTTTTTCTGCATTTGCGGTTTCCTCGTTAACCAAATTTCTGGTTTTCTGTGTTATTTTTTTCTGCATTATATTTTATATAATTGAAATAATACAGGTTGTGCGTCCGTGATCATCAATTGGAAATCCAACCCTTTGGTTGTTGATTGATATTGATTGATCCTTGAACATTGGTCTTTGGTACCATCCAAGTATTCCTTGTATTTGATAAAGACTCGTCATTGATTTTAGTTTGAGTAAAAAATCAAATCAAGAGAGATATATTAACTCCTTGAGATACTTTCATCTAGATTGAGTCTGACTGTCTAGTTGATTCTCTAGCAAAGTATTTTAGAGTTAGTCCATACACATTGCTAAGCGAAATATTGGGTGGTGTTGTTAGACCCCCGCCTTTTCAATTGGTATCAGAGCAGGCAAACACATTAAAGACCTTATCAGTCTGTGTTTGTAGCGATCTGACTCTATGGACAGAGGTGTTATCTCTATTAACGTACCACCAGTCTTCGATGGTTCTAGTTACTTATGGTGGAAAATTACTATGCGAGCTTTTCTTCAAGCACTCGATTTTCAATCATGGTTATTTGTTGTTAATGGCTATGATACTCCCGTTGTGGCAGTTGGTGATGTAAACGTTCCCAAACCTATTGGTGAATATACTCCTGCCGAGATACTTGTTGCTAAGAAAAATTCCGAAGGTTTGAATGCTATCATATATGCCATTACCCCAAACCTTCAACACCATGTGTGTAATTGCACTCAGTCTAAATATGCTTGGGATATCTTAGAAACCGTATTCGAAGGAAACTTCAGTGAAAAGGAAGCTAGGCTTCAAAACCTTAATTCCGATTGGGAGAACCTTCGTATGGGAGATGAAGATTCATTTGATGAGTTTAATCACAAAGTGTCTGAAATTGTCAAATTTTTTTGCATTGGGTAAGACTATTCCTGAAAAGGACATTGTGATGAAAATTCTCAGATCGCTGCCTTCTAGACACGAGTCTAATAAGCATGCCATCGTTGAGGGTAATAACCTCGATAATCTTTCCAGAAACACCTTGGTTGGAAAGCTTAAGATCTTTGACCATGAGCATACATCCAAAATCGATAAGGATGTTGCCTTTAAAGCACAAAAGAACACTAAATTACTTGTCAAAGGTAAGAGTGTTCATGTCTGTAAGGATGATCAGTCTGAGGATGATTTTTCGGATGAAGATCTTGACAAATCAGTCTCCTTGATCACAAGACAGTTTAAGGATCTTCTGTTGAAGAGAAGTAAACGGTTTTCAAGAGACAAACCTAAGTCATCAGACAAACCTCACGGTCGCGTACCTCCTAAAAACAGGGATGCTGACGAGGTTTATGACGAGGGCATGCCTCAGTGCTTTAAGTGTAAGGGTTTTGGCCATTTTGCTAACGAATGCCCAAATCGCAGAAAATACACTGGGAACAAAGGTCTAGCTGTAACACTTGATGAAATGTCTGAAACCTATGATTTCGATGAAGATAGGAAATCAAGTGTAGGGCTTCTTTGTGAAAACATCGATTTTGATACTTGTAGCAATACATATATCAACCTCAATGGGTTCGTAGAAGAGGAAACCCAATCAAGCTGGAAGATTCACTGAATCCGATAACTGGAAACCCTATCAGTGATGTTTCAGAATCAACTCTATGTTTGTCTGCCTGCACAACTCAGATGCATGAATACTATCCAAGTTCGACGTGCTCGTTTTGTTCGATGAAGGGACACGAATTATCAATGTGTTACAAATACAAGCACCAAATAAGGCACGCCAGCAAACTTCAACGAAGAGCAGATCGATTAGCAAGGAAGCTGAAACTTGCTCAGAAAACCGCCGAGGTATGTAGGATCTTATCTTCGTCTAAGAAGTTGGTTTCCAAGGATAGAAAAAGACCATTTGAAAATAAAATATGGTCAAATAGTTTTGATAGACAAAGATCATAGGATTCCTCCCATGAGGAAAAAGATGGACAAATCGTTGTTCATCGCAACACAACTTGATTGTGTTGTTGGGAGAATCTTGTCTCATGTGCCTGTTCAAAAAGAGACAAGATTGAGTGCTGATCCAGGCTTTAAAAGCGTTTTTCCTTCTTTTCTTAGTTTTGTTATTTTTTGTCTATCAAATAAAAGAAAGGGTTATTATCGACAATTCTAGTCTTTATAGGGTTTTAGAGTTGGGCGTATACGAACCTCTCAATAGGTTTCGAACCCTACATTCTCTTTTCCTTTTGACATCCTATATAAGACTGCTTGTTTAGATAAGTGATTCAATCACACAAATCCAGTTGTTTATAATTGTTCTCAAAGCACTATGTCATCAGATGAAAAGGATGTCAACATGATTGTTATGTCTTCAATCAAGGAAAAAAATCTCCTTTTTCTAAGTCCCTGAAAAGAAAAAGAAGGAATACAAGAAAATCCAGGGTTGTTCCTTCTAACTCTCAGAAGTTTTCCGATGTTCTTGATGAGTTAAAGGAAATAAGAAGGGAGATTTATGAAATAAAGACGTTCTGTTTTAGTAATTTTAATGCGGTAAATAAGAGTTCGTTGCTCGGACTTGTAAAGATTTAAAAATAAAGAGATATATAGAAAATATGTCACAAGATCAAGAGGAACCAGGACTCAGGATTCCAATGTGTTTCATATTCAAGTGGCTCAGAAAATAATCCTAGGCGATTATAGCTCAAAATAAAACAAATATTAACTCTATCTTTGCCAAATTAGATTCCAGAAAATATTACTTGTATATTATAAGCATGGAAGATCAAGAATCCCTAGGACTAAGCATGTTCCATCAAACAAAATCACAAGTAATTAATTGAAATCATAAATCAATTAAAATCGGTGCAAAAAGTGAATTAAGAATTATTTAAATAACCACATGGCTGAAAAACAGCTTCCTCCATCATCCCAATATTGGGGTTTAGCTACTCATAATAATCATGTTCTCAAAATACATACTTGATGCTCAAAATATGATTAAAAGAGTGAAAAATATAAAACAGTGAAACTACGACCCTCTATAAGCGTCCAGAGAAGAACGATACCAGGAAACTGCAGTAAAGTAACGATACTCCGCTGCTGCTGTTGATGCTGCGGAAAATAAGACTGCTATGTGCAGTCTAATCTTCGTGATCTTCAAGGTCTTCTAATGGCAGCAGCAGCAGCAGCAGGAGGGAATTGCTGCTAATCCTTCTTCTTCGCTCCTCTGCGTCCCAAAACTTCCCCAAACTCTTGATAAAGCTTCTCTGAACTCCCACAGGACTTTTTATACTCGACAGGCCCAAAATCCCTTGGTTTAATCCCTAATATCTTCTATTATTCTTCACGGCCTCGTCCGTTATTTCTTTCCCTGTGGACTCTGATTTCTCGTTAATAGCAGATATTTGGTTTTTAATAACTTTCCAAACTTTGTTAAGATAGGATAGAAGCAAATCTTATGATATCTTCTGCTGATTAATCACCATATCTTCGAAATATGTTCACGCTCCTGCTGTTGACGCTGTCTTCCTCCAACAGATTATCCAGCCCATTTTGATTAGTTAAACTTCCCAAACTAACTTTGTTTGATCAATACAAGTCCAGCCCAATCATTTACAGCGACTGAATCTCGTTAAAACAGCCCGAGAATTCAACTCCAAAATCTGCAGCGTCTGCATTAAGTATTCCCGCCAAAACCAAATTCAAACAAAGAAGATGACCTCCCCCTATCCAGTTCAGGGGTGCGAATATCAAGTGGTCACCCCTTATCAAGTGGATGCCCCTTATCCAAAGCAGAGAGTCCGAATAACAAATGTCCTCCGGGGATGCTCCGCATAATTTTTCGAGCCGATTTTTCCAAAATTATTTATTTCCAAAAAATACCTACAAACACACAAAACACCATAATAAGGACAAAAACGAGTACTAACAAAATACACAAAAGAGATGAAAATAGACACATAAATGCGTCTATCACGTTCGTGTCTAAATCTTTGGAAATTCGGAGGACCCTAATTTGACCTCTTCAGCCAAGACAGTTCGTGGGTATTGACACTTATATCCGTGAACCTTATGTCCCGATTGTTGTCGATAACAAGGAGTTCGGGAATGATAAAGAATTTCTCAAAGGAATGGTTGCCTAGTATGTCTTCTTTTTGGATTAGTTGGAAGAATAACTAGTGCTTTGAATAGCGATGATTGTGACTTTTCATCTTCTTATGTTATTTTTTAGGTTTATTGCAGTATTGATCTTTATGATTTTGTGATATTGCAATTTGTTTATGGGATATGTATTGTTTGCATCCGTGAACTTGAAGGTCCCATATGCGGTCAAAAGTAAAGTCGTTCATGAATTAGTATTCGTATTGATGAAAGGATGAATGGACTTTTGACAATTACAAAAGTTATGCCTATGCAGTCATGTATTTGATGGAAAATAGGATAAAATCTTTTGTTTGACAAGGATAAAGTCTATTATATCGTGATGATGGAAAATAGAATAGATCCTTATATGTTATCCACGGTATTGATCTTCATTGATCCATTTTGTTATGTTTTACCGTGAAGGCTCCATTGTGTGTCTTATATTGAGCACCTTACAACTAAGTCGATTAACATTGGCTTTGTTGGTTGTTCCGTAAGATGTTATATGTTGAGCATCTTGAACTAAATTAATCATCTTGTATGGTTATTTAGTTATTTGCTCTGAAAGTCTTCTTTTGTAGAGCAAATCCTTTGACAATTAAATTGATTACTTCGGTGATTAGTTTGGTTGTGTCCCAATTAGATTAATTATAGGTTCTCTTGTAATTAATCTAGTTGAATTTTCATATATTTCACAAATTCTTGTGTTGAGTATATGAACGGCTATAATAATCATGTTCTATTGGTTAATGTAGTCGTATATTCCGTAAGGTTTTCCTTATGTTGAGTATGTGAACGATTAAGTTAGTCATCTCCGCATGATTACCTTAGTCGTAGCTCCGTAAGTTTACTTATGTTGAGCACTTTCAATTAAATTGATCACTTTTGTGGTTTGATTTAGTTGTGTATTCCAATTGAACTAATCATGGGTTTACTTGTGATTAATTTGGTTGAGTTTTGGATATAGAAAATCATTTCTATGGTTTTTGGTGTCCAATTAAAAAATCCTTCTTTTCTTTTGAAATTAAGGTCGCTCTTGTTGTTCTTTCGGGAATGACATCAAATGGGGGAGAGTTCTTTTGAACTTGTGCTTAATGGTAATATCTTACAGGGTGTGCGGCTGTGGAATTTTATAGGGGTTATCTTGTATCTTAAAACTCCTTGATGAATGCATTTAGCTTCGGCTTTATGATTGCATCTAAATTAAGTTGGTATGTATTTTTGTTTTAGTCTATGAAATGTCTCTTGTGGAAATTTCATTATGATCCCGTTCTTGTTCCTTTGCCAATTTTATTGACAAAAAGGGGGAGAAATAATGTAGTTCACACCACAAATACATATGGTTTTCGGATCATTGTGTAAGGGGGAGTGGTTTCCATGATCGAGATGGAGTATTGACTAAGGGGGAGTGATACATATTACCGTAGTATTATTGTTAAAGTCGTGATACAATTGGACTTTGATGTTACATAATAACACTATGACACTGTATAATGATGATCGAGAATCTCGATTTCTCTGATTGTTATAGCTACGGATCTTCAACAACGGTGATGCTAAACTTACAACCTTTGGGATCATTGGAGTAGTTGGAAGGACAAATATTTCAAGGAACGTTGAAGATTAGACTATGGAATACGAGCCACTAAAGTTTATCTTTTTTGTATTCCATATGTATTAATAGTTTTGTCACTAAAATTGACAAAGGGGGAGATTGTTAGAGCATAGATCGGTCAACCTCGCATGCATTGCTATCTCAAGCATGTTTGTCAATGTTAGTGATCAAAACTATGAGTCTTGATTTCTAGCCTACATATCTAACTCTCGGACTAGGATAGAAAAGTGTAGTTAAGCTCAAGGACTTCATGGAGATTCATCACATAACGACGAAGATCTATACAAGGAACTGTGGAACTTCATCAACAAAAAGGTATGTGGAGACTTGAACTTATCTATCACTCAAAAGTCTATCTATTCTATCTCCTACTTTTTATGAGACAAAAGTCATATGCTATATAGACTAGATCATACACATTTGACATTTCGAGCTGAGCATTCATTGCTTATCTTTTCTCGAAATCATGTGTTGGTAAAGCGTTTCGCTTTGATCAATTTTATCTTCACCTAGTGATGAAAGTCATGAAAAGTTTCAATCACTTTGAGAATTGCTCTGATGTGAATCGGTCTGTGAATAACGGCTACATAGCGTCCCCGAAGAATGTCTCAATGATTGAAATGAGAGTTTAGATTACATAACCATGTATTCCTTGAACCGAAGTTTTCGAACTTTGTTGATCAAGAGAAATCGTAAGGATTGTGGTATTGGCTTGCCAATTCCGCGAAATCAGTCCGCGAACTGTCGGAAGTTCTCGACCGAGAATTTCTGCTGGATTTTCCAAAACTCGTTTGTGTGCTTAGTCCGCAAACTCAGTCCGCAAACTGGCGAAAGTTCTCATTCCGAGAATTTCTGCTGAGTTTGGAAAACTCAACCGATTAACTTAAGTCCGTGAACTTGTTTGTGAACTTAAGAGGTTATGATCTAAAGATGCGCTCTGAACATGAAACATTAAATTACTAAGGAATGCTTTATGCAAACCGTGGCTATAATGTTCATGAGCCGATTCAATCGAATCGAATCATCTTTGTTTCAATTGTGTCTTGTGTAGTTATATAAGATCTCATAGCAATTGAACAACTCTTTAACTAGTTCATTTGAGTCAATTGAACTAGTTATCGTGAAGAAGAACAAGGTTAATATGAAATGCTCATATGGTTAAACTTTTGGGTTACTATGTTGAACCAACATACACGTACACGTTTGGGCATGGTTTTCGCAAACCCAGTAAACGTTTACCCAAGTGTGTGTGACAAGATAAGTTTTCGATCTAACGGTTAAGAAATATTAGTTTGAATCTAAATCAGGTTTTCATCTAACGGTGAATAAGGAGTGCTTTGTAACTAAGGCAAAACCATGATTTGAAGGTTATATAAAGGAGACATCTAGCTTTGAGCAAACCTAATCCCCACACGTATGTGTGATACTAATGCGCTCGCTAGAGTCGATTCTCCTTTAACCTTTGGTTTTCTTCTCTAAAACCAGGTTAACGACTTAAAGACTTCATTGGGATTGTGAAGCCAGACCGATACTACTTTTATCGTAGTTGTGCGATCTGATCTTGCATCTTCAATCGTACGAGTACAATCAATTGATTGGCTTGAGATCGTGATAGTTCTCCGATAGGAAAGATAAAGAAGTCACAAACATCTTCGTCTCACTGTTTGTGATTCCTCGACAAACCTCCTGTGTAGTCAGGAAGGATTGTAGAGAGGTGATTGATTAATCTAAGTTGTTCTTCGGGAATACAAGACCGGATTATCAATTGGTTCCTGTTCACCTTGATTTTATATCTTAAGACGGAACAAAACCTAGGATTTATCAGTGGGAGATAGATTTATCCTTTGATAGACTTTTCTGTGTGTGACAGATCTGTTTATTATCAAGTCTGTGATTTTGGTTTGCAGCAACTCTTGGTTGCGGGTGAGATAAGCTAAGGGAATCAAGTGCGCAGTATCCTGTTGGGATCAGAGGTGTAGGAGTACAACTATACCTTGGATCGGTGGGAGACTGATTGGTGTTCAACTATAGTCCAGTCCAAAGTTAGCTTGGAGTAGGCTAGTGTATGTAGCGGCTTAATACAGTGTGTATTCAATCTGGACTAGGTCCCGGGGTTTTCCTGCATTTACGGTTTCCTCGTAAACAAAATTTCTGGTGTCTGTGTTATTTCTTTTCTGCATTATATTTTATATAATTGAAATAATACAGGTTGTGCGTTCGTGATCATCAATTGGAAATCCAACCTTTGGTTGTTGATTGATATTGATTGATCCTTGGACATTGGTCTTTGGTACCGTCCAAGTATTCCTTGTATTTGATAAAGACTCGTTATTGTTTTTAGTTTGAGTAAAAAATTAAATCAATAGAGAGATATTAACTTGTTGAGATACTTTCATCTAGATTGAGTCTGACTGTCCAGTTGATTCTACAGCAAAGTATTTCGTAGTTAGTCCATACAGATTGCTAAGCAAAATATTGGGTGGTGTTGTTAGACCCCCGCTTTTTCAGCTCCAATATACTTTCTAGAGAATCAACTAGACAGTCAGACTCAATCTAGAGAAAAGTATATCAAAGAGTTTATATCTCTAACTCTTAATTCAATTTGCAATCATAAAATAGTTGGGTCTGGCTTCACAATCCCAATGAAGTCTTTAAGTCGTTAACCTACAGGGTCTCGATAGAAACCTAAGGTTAAAGGAGAATCGACTCTAGTTGATGCAACTAGTAACACACGGGAGGTGTGGGGATTAGGTTTCCCAGTTGCTAGAGTTCTCCTTTATATATTTTTCAAATCAGGGTTTGCAATCCAAGTTACCTTGGTAACAAAGCATTCAATATTCACCGTTAGATGGAAAACCTGATTCAACCAAGATAATATCTTTCAACCGTTAGATCGAACTTATCTTGTTACACATAAATGAAATGTACCCTCATTTAGGTTTATGTAAACGTACCCAAACGTGTCCACCATGTTGTCTCAACAATAGGTAACCGAAGTTAGCTATATGATTACTCTCATATCAACCTTATTCATCTTAACCATAACTAGTTCAAACGACTCAAATGAAACCAATTAAAGAGTTATTCAATTGCTATATTCTCATTGAAGTATACAAGAACAAAACTGAAGCAAAATCGGTTTGATTCACTCGAATCAATTCATAAAAATTATAACCATAGTTTGAAAAGATTGCGTTCCTTATTATATTAATGTTTAAGTTCATGAACATAACCTATTTTAGAACTTTAACTTCAAGTATGCAAACGGGTACGCATACTTGAAATACCCGGACCAAGTTTGGGTTTCGCTAGTATGCAAATGGGTACGCGTACTTCCAATCACAGCAGAAATTCTAGGACATGAACCTCACACCAGTACACGAACGGGTACGCATACTTAGGTTCCCGGATTTCTCAAGCCAACAGGTACGCGTACGGGTACGCATACTATGGTTCCCAGACATCGATTACATATGAGCAAGAGTACACAACATGACATATCCAATAATGGTTAAGTGTTCTAAACTCTTATTTCAATAATTGATACTTTCTTAGAGGATGACAGTAGCCGTTTTCACACAGTATTAACATCAAAGGAATTTTCAAGATATTGAAATAATCATAATAAAACATTCCAAGTTTACACCAAATGATTGTATCAAACAAACCATGTAAGATATTACTCGGCAATTTTCACATGATCATATTCTGACATTCGTCAAGAATATAAGATGAACTTGGTCGAAGCGAAAGCTTGCCAACACATATTTCGAGAAATATGTAAGAGAGATAAACTCAGCTCGAAATATCAAATGTGTATGATAGAAAACTATATTGTAATACGACTTATGTCTCAATATAGGAGATAGAGTAGAAATAGACTTTCCAAGTGATAGATGAGTTTTAGTCTCCACATACCTTTTGTTGATGAAGTTCCACTAGCTCCCCTTAGTAGTTCCTCGTCTTCAAATGATGAACGCCGTGAAGTCTAATGCTCAACTACACAATCTATGTACTAGTCCGAGACATTTATAAATAGGCTAGAAATCAAGACTTATAGTTTTGATCACTAACATTGACAAACATGCTTGAGATAGCAACACATGAGAGTTCGAACGAGCAGTGCTCTAACAGAGAGTTCTTGGACGGTACCAAAGACTAATTTCCAAGGATCAATCAAGTCTTTTCCAACTAACAAGGTTGGACCTAGATACCGTGATTGATCAACGCACAACCTGTGATATTTCAATTATAAAGATAAACGAGGTTGATTAATTGTTTTCTGAGAAGGGATCGGACTGAGCCGAGCTCTGCGAATTAGCGACTGACTCAGTTCAAAAAAATTCTCGATCTTCATCTTTCTTCATTAATTCCTTGTTAGTTTCAGGTGAATCTGGTGTGGAAATTTAGATCTTCAAAGTCAATAGTTATTAATGGAGCTCCACTAAAATAAATCGTTGAAAATATGGCAGATAATCATTCAGCTAGTGGATCGAGGGTTGTCAACATTACAAAAATTTCAGAAAAATTTCCTTCGATTTCTTTGATTGATGATCAAGAAGACAACAGGTATGATGTTAAGTTTGCAGATGCGGTCAATGGAAATTAACTGGTAGTTGTCATTTAATTTCTTTGGGTAAAGGTTTTTTCACGATTAAGCTGTCTAATGAAGAAGATAAGAACTATATTTCAAATTATCGTTGGGATGTACATGATCAGGTATTAAGAACTAGAAATTGGATTCCCAATTCTAGACCTGAAAATCAAAGAACCTCGCATGCCTTGATATGGGTGTCTCTACCAGGATTAAGCTTGGAATATTGGGATGAGAAAATGTTATTTACAATATGTGATGCAATTGGAAATCCGGTCAAGGTGGATGATGCTACTCTTAAATTTGCAAGTGGGTATGCTGCAAAAGTTTTGGTTGAGCTGGATCTTTCACAACCAATACCAAATAAGCTCTGGATAATCACTAAATATGGTAGTTTCTCACAGGGCATTGTTCTTAACAAATTACCAAAGTTTTGCTCTCATTGTAAAATTATTGGTCATACTTTAACAGAATGTAGGTTCAAGAATAACACTAATAAGGAAAACCCACAGTGGTTCCAGTGGGTAGTGTTGAGAAGCCAATTGACAAAGGTCAGAATACGAGGCCACAAGAATCCTTTGATATTTTCCACCTTTAATAATGCCATAAGTAGGAACTCCTCTACCAAACTCTGAGATTCCTATTACTGAAGGAAGATTCAGTTCTCTGCAAGATTTAGCAGTAATGAAGAAGAAGCTAGTACTGAAAGAGTTCCATAAGAAATTCTGACTCCAACAAAAATACTTCAAATGGTGGAAGAAAATTCTTTGGAATCAAGTGTTATTAAGTTTGTTAATGGAAAAGATGGCACAGTCTCTTCTGAAAGAGTCCCTGTAACTTCTTGGTCTAGAGTTGTTCAGAAACCTTCATCACAAAAAACAAAAACTGGAGAGAGTGAAACTACAGTATGTCAGGTAAATGCTGCTTCTACTTCAACTAGTACACAATTGCCAGGTCAGGTAAATACTACTCCTACTTCAACTGGTAAACAATTTCCAAGTAAATACAACTTTAGAAAGAATCAAGGAAAGGGAGGCACTATAGGCCTCCAATCCAAGAAATGAGAGTCCTTTTTTGGAATTTAAGAGGCCTTAGAAGAGCCAGGTCTCAAAATAAATTAAGAGCTCTAATAAATCAATTTAATCCTTCTATAGTTTGGGTTGCAGAACCTAAGGTTTTTTGTTCTTCTTCTTTTTGCAATAAGCTGAATTTACCAGGCATGTAATATATGGTGATTCATAACTTAATTTCAAATAAAAAGGGCAACATATGGTTGTTTTGGAATAAGAATTTACCTACTCCTTCAGTAGTATCTATGTCAAGTCAGATGGTTACAGTGGATATTGGTGGTGTTATTGTATCTGGTTTTCATGCTCATGTGGGAGTTGTTCAGAGAAGAATCTTATGGGCAGAGATGGAAGTTATTAGTGATCTAAATTTTCCATGGTTGGCAATTGGAGATTTAATGCAATTACTTTAGTTGATGAAAAAATTGGTGGTAAAGCTCCAAAAAGAAGTGCATGATGGAGTTCAATAATTGTCTTGATACCTGTGCACTTATGCATGCTCCTAAAACTGGTATTATACACTCTTGGTCTAATTGTCAGCATGGAAGTAAAAGAATTTTGTGTAATTTAGACAGCGTTGTGCTTAACTAGTTATGGTTACAAAACTTGAAGGTTGGGAGTATAAAGTTGGTTTAAGAGTAGCTTCAGATCATGCTCCCCTACTAGGCGGTTGTGTCAGTATTCCCGAACCAAAAAATGCTCCAATGAGATTTTAAAAAATGTGGTTATCACATCCAAACTTTATGGATGTTATGCAGAATTGTTGATCTGGAAAATTGTTGGTGATCCAGCTTTTGTCTTTCAACATAAGCTGAAAAAATTAAAGAAGATTCTAAGGGATTGGAATTGGAATGTATTTGGTAATATTAATGTTCAAGTCAAGGAGGCAGAAGAAAAAGTTCAGGAGGCTATGTTAAATTCATATAATAACCCTTTTGATGAAGAAGCACTAGATAATTTGGTGGAAGCTCAGAATTTTCATAGCTCTAAAGAAGCTCGGTGACATACTTTTCTGAAACAAAAATCAAGGAATAAATGGATTAAAGATGGAGCTGCTAATACAAGTTTCTTACATGCAAAACTCAAGATTAGGCAAGCAAGAAATAGTATCAGTGAGCTTGAGGATCAGAATGGTAATATAATTTCAGACCAAAAGAAAAATTCAAAAGAACTAATTGAATATTTTGAACAGAAATTGAAGTATAAGGAAGTGGAAGATGTTGAGCATATGTTTAATGGCATTCCAGAAGTGATAACTAGTGAAGATCAGGAAATGATTGAGAAAGTTCCAGATGAAGAAGAAATTAAAGCCACACTATTTGACATGGAACAAGACAGTGCACCTGGTCCTGATGGGATTTTCAAGTTGTTTCTATAGGTCATGTTGGGATATCATACATCAAGATGTAGTGAAAGCAATTCAATTCTGCTGGAGAAGAAGGTTTATACCCAAAGGTCTCAACTCCAACTTTTTAGTACTTATTCCAAAAACTGAAGGTGCAAGGAAACCAAGTCAATACAGGCCAATTGGCCTGAGTAATGTAAGCTTCAAAATTTTCACAAAAATTCTGGCAACAAGAATTGGTAATCTAATGCATAAATTGGTCTCTCTTCAGCAAGTGGCTTATGTTAAGGGTAGATGTATTCAAGACCAGATAATGTTAGCTTCAGAACTAGTGAATGAAATGTCAATAAAAAGAAGATATGGCAATGTAGATCTTAAGCTTGACATTTCTCAAGCTTATGATTCAGTTAGTTGGGAGTTTCTATTTTTGGTTTTGCAGAAATTTGGCTTCTCTAAAAAATGGTGCGAGTGGATGCATATTTTATTTCAGTCAGCTAGAATATCAGTAATGGTGAATGGTGGGCCTTGTGGTTTCTTCTCTGTTGGAAGAGGACTGAGGAGGGTGATCCTTTATCTCCAATCCTTTTTGTGTTAATGGAGGAAGCTTTAAGTAGAAGACTCAAATAACGGGTAAATGAAGGTTCAATTTATCCAATGGTGGAAAGGAAAGGTATTCATCCAACTCATTTATTCTTTGCAGATGATGTTTTCATCTTTATTGATGGAGCTAAAAAGAGTATTTTAAATCTAATGCAACTTCTTGAAGATTATCAAAAATGTTCTGGTCAAATTATAAACAAAACCAAAAGTAAGATGTTCATTGATGGTAATTCTGAGTTGAGGAAAATTCAAATGAAAGAGATGATTCAAATGGAAAGAAGTGAATTCCCTGACGAGTATTTGGGTGTAGTGCTTATTCAAGGAAGAGTGAAAACCTCCACATTATGGCCAATGGTAGAAATGATGGAAAAGAAACTTGCTGCTTGGAAGGGTAAGATATTGTCTTTTCAAGAGAGATTAGTGTTGATTAAGTCAGTGCTAAGCAGTATTCCTGCGTATAGTATGGCTATCTAAAAATGGCCAACTTCAATCGTTAAAATTTGTGAAAAAATTATGAGAAATTTTCTTTGGTCAGGGGATGAAGATATAAGGAAATATCACAAATTCTCATGGAAGAGAGTATGTACACCACTTAGTGAAGGGGGTTTGGGGATTTCAAGACTTGAAGTTATAAACAAAGTAGTTCTCATGAAGATGATGTGGAAGATTAATAAGAAAGATGAAGATTGGGCTTTGTTTTTTCATGGAAAATACAAGGATAAAATGGTCAGTGGAGCACAAAATGGCAAAAATCTTCAGTATGGCCAGGTTTAAAATGGGCCTGGAATGTTCTTAAAGATGATATCAGATGGAGTATTGGGGATGGAATCAACATTTATGTATGGTTTGATTTGTGGATTGGGGATAGATCACTCATTGACAGATTTGGATACACTGATTACATTGCTGAAAATATTAACCTGAAGGTTTCAGATATAATGGTAGATGGTAAATGGTCCTTTGATATCGAACTTCAAATGATGATACACAATCTTAGACCACCAAAAGTTGTAGGAGGAGAAGATATGCAAGTTTGGACTGGTGATTTGAAAGGGGAATTCTCAGTTTCAGTTGCAATGAATAATCTAAGGCACAAAGAACATCCAGTGAATTGGTATAGATATATATAGAAGAACTTTCTTCATCCTTCTGTGGCTAGAAACATCTGGAAATTGATTCAAGGAGTGTACGCTGATGATCAAACAATGATAAAGAATGGGTATGACATGGTTTCAAGATGTTGTATTTGTAAAGAAAATGAATACAGTATGTTTCACTTGCTTTGGGAGTGTAAATTTAGCACTGAAATCTGGAGGTGGATTTGTTCTATATTCAAATTTCAGATACCAAATTCCTTTGATGATGTGTGGAAGAGAGCAACTAATGTAAGCCATTTGGTTAAACAAGAATGGATATGTGCAGCGTGTATCATTCTTAAGGAGCTGTGGTTTCAGAAGAACAAATTTTTTTTTTGAAGACAAAGCCTAATATCCAGAGATTCAAGTGCAGAATTTTAAAGCTAGTTCATGAAAGTGGATTGAGAATCAAAGGAACTAAATGGTGTCAGAATTATGATCAGCAGATCATTACTGCTTTTGATTTGGGAATTAGGCATTCCAAGTTTCAGTGCATTAAAAAATGTTGTTGGACTCCTCCTGAGCTAGGTGTGGTTATGTTTTGTTGTGATGGCTCATCCTTTAGTAATCCAGGCTCTGCAGGTTTTGGTGTTGTTGCTAGAGACTCTAATTTTCAGGTAATTGGTACTCTCACTGGTGGTATAGGAGTAGCTACAAACTAATTAGCAGAATCTTATGGTGTCATGAATGATTTAGAGTTGGCAGTTGAATGGAAATTGCAGGATATCATTATTGTTTCAGATTCAAAAAGAGTTCTTGCAGAATTTGCTCAGGGGAAGGTTCCTTGGTTTCTGAAAGGGAGATGGAAAATAGCACAAGGAAAGGTGTCAAAAATAAGGTATCATCACTTCTACAGAGAAGTAAATTTCTCAGCAGATAGCATTGCCAAAAAAAATTGCTTCTTTAGCAACAGGGGAAAGATTATTACACATTCGAAGACCTCCTTATCTACCAAGGATTGAAATGCCGGATGTGGACTACTTTAGGTTTTGCTAGGAAGAGCATCTAGATTCAGTTTGAGTTTTAGTCATTTTTCATGTGTCAATTTTTTCTCTCTTGTAATTGAACTGCAACAATTTTGAAATTTTAATAAAGCTTATGTGATTCAGAAAAAAGAAAAAATTATAAAGATAAACAATATAATGTGGAAAAATAAATAACACAGACACCAGAAGTTTTGTTAACAAGGAAACCGCAAATGCAGAAAAACCCCGAGACTCAGTCCATATTAAACACCAAATTGTATTAAGACGCTACAGACACTATCCTGCTACCAATTAACTTCGGTCTGGAATGTAGTTGAGACCAAACTCAGTCTCCCACTAATTCAGGTACAGTCGCGCTCCTTACGACTCTTGAATCCTAGAATAACTCTGTGCAATTGATTCCCTAAGACGGACTCACACCAACTAAGAGTTGATTCAACTCAATTTAAGACCTTAAACCAAATCTTCCTCCCATAGATTAAGCCTATTATTGATTTCCTGATTTACGATCTAAATGGATAATCAGATCAAACGATAGATCCAGGTGATGGAATCGACAGCAACTTAGACAAAAGTTTGGATATCCTCAAAATCCAGACTCATGCAACCTGAAGTGCATCCTAAATTATTATTCACCTCACAAGTATAAAACTTTTCGAATCAACAGAGTATGAAACGAACAAACTTTGTTGATTACTATCTATCTTGATTGATGAAGCAAGGCTCTACAAACAATCAAGATCAGGATACTCAAGCTATCAAGATAAAAAATAACTGGACTTGGCTTGACGAATCCCAATGAAGTCTTTGTAGTTGCTAAACCCTAAAAGGGTTTCTGGAGAGGACGACTCTAGATACAATTAGGACACAACAAAAAAGTAGTGTCAGGATTCAAAGATCCCAGATGCCAAGAGTTCTCCTTATATATACTTCAAAGCATAGGTTGGTTTAGGTTTAAGATAAGATAGCTTTGGAACCAAACAATCAATGTTCATCGGTAGATGAAAGCTTTGAATCTTATTCACATATAGAAGATACACACTATGGTTAGGTAAACCATAACCTAACCATGTATAAAGACTATGTTCAATATGGTTAGTCGAAACTAGCCTATTTGAACTTAAAATCTTAACACTCATTTTCATGTTCACAAGACATTAATATTGAGTTACAATTATGTGATCAAATGAGTCAAGTGTTAATTAGGGAATTGATCAAATGCAAATTACTTTAAGGAAATAATGTAATCGCAATTGAATCACTATCGAAATAGTTCGTAAATGTACAGAGTACAAGTACTTAAATTGTTCGTGAATCGGCCAGTCATAGTACGCGGACTGATTTGCAAACCTATAAGCAATGACCGAGTTCTGGAGTCAACAGAATTTCTCAGTTCATAAACCGGTTTGCACACTTATGCAATTACCGAGTTCCGGACTCTTACAGAACTTTACAGTTCATGTATTGGTTTGCAAACTTTAAACTAATTCAAAGTTCCGGAGTCTACAGAACTTTTTATTTCACGCACCGGTTTGCAAACTTTGGACCTTTGCCGGTTCCGGAGTTCACAGAACGTTCAGTTGACGCACCGGTTTGGGTAATAAACTGGTTCTAGAACATAAAAGTGTTTTGGCTCGCCTACCGGTTTGATTATTTTAATCTGGTTTCCTTACCACAGTTCCACAATGTTTTGTATACGAATATACATACCTATCTGAATCACGAAACAAACAGATTTTCTCATGATGTATATACGAGTATGCATAACACACAAATTTGAAAGTCGATATATAGATACTCCGCTACGTGTACGAATACATGTAGTACGGCTTCTGACAAATTATGAATATAGTAGTTTTATATTTCTCTAAATCAATTCGAAACATTCCTGAATAACATCAATGACACTTATCACTGTTCCAGGCTGTTTTTGAATGATAAACTTGAATCATGATTTGGTTCCGGAAAATAAATTGTTCTCCACCGAATTTGATCAAGTATGAATAAATGTTCATTAAGCTTAGTCATTATATTTCGAGAAATTCGTTAACTAAATAATTAGTTGTCAACTATAAGTTCTTGTCTATGCAAGCTAGTCTAATTAGTTATGCGACAATCGTCTCAAGATATAAAAGTGAATATAACTTGAGAAATAGGTGGTTCAGTCTTCATTTACCTTTTGTTGATGAAGTTCTCCAAAGGCTTCAGTTGATCTTTGCCTTCAAACGGTAGAACACAAATTATGACTGGTTCTTTTCTCAGCTCCACTATCCTTGGCTGAGATTTAACTAATTGTAGACTAGAAATCAAAATATAATTTTGACAACAAAATTTGAGAACAAGCTTGATATAGCAACACTTGTGAGTTCGATCGAGCAATGATCAAATACTTGGCCAGGATGCAAGAGGTGTTGTTAAAGAATACTGCTAAGAAGGATAAAACCGCTATGTTACCGTCATTAGTCTTTGCCTTCCCACAACCAAAATCTCCATCATCAAGAGGTAATACCAATAATAGTCCCAGGATACCCCCTATCAGAAAGCTCACATACGCTGAAATAAGAGCTAGAAGAAAAAATGGACTTTGTTATAATTGTGACGAAGGCTACCAGAAAGGCCATAAATACATTTGACAACAATTATTCATATTGGTAGCAGATGAAGATGAGTTGATTACTTCTGAAGATGAATCACCCACAAATTCTCTCCTGATATAAGAGGTGGCAGAAGATGAAATGGAAATATCAGTTCATGCCTAGTCAGGGAATGTCACTCATTACACCATCAAAATTTTGGGTAATACCAAAAATAAGAAATCCCTGACTATTTTAGTAGATAGTGGAAGTACACATAGTTTCCTTGATCCAGAGATTGCTAGACAGAGTAGCTGTTATTTATAACCTACTAGTCACTTTCAAGTGGCAGTAGCAGATGGAAACAATTCAATCCTTTGAAATCCCAGTAAAATAATAGTCACAACTCAATGTTATGGTTTGTGGATATCCTAAACCCCTGAATGAATTATGGGCTTATTTACAACAATAAAAAAAGCTTTACTTGTTTAAGGGTAATTCAAAAAATACAGATATCCTAACCCGTCACTAGAAATGGATCAATCAAGGTATCAGTTTAGTTGACCACCTAAATCAATCAATCAATCAATCATAAATATTCATCATAGTAGAAACAAATGATAATCATATGAAGAAATCAATAATAGATACATATATTGAATCGAATCTTTTTTAGAACTTAGAATTCATCCTCAATCAAATAGAATAGAATCATGGATTTATTAAAGACATGATATACATAAGCGATAATCAAAGAGAAATAGATTCGGCAATGGAAGAACCCAAAACGTAGCTTTTGAAAAGACGAGGTTTCCCAAATACACCACAATCTTTTAAATATCCACTTATAAGTCCTCTTACCGAAAGTGATCGTCTATGGTAAAAGTCTAGATAATGCAATAATTATTGGTATTCACACTTTGTGTGACTCTCTATGGCTAAGAGATCGAGATAATACGACTACCAAAGTGTGATACTTGATAATAGGTTCGGACTTAACCAAACTCTATAGGATCACTATCAAGTATATCAGAGTTAACATTTGTGTAATTTACTTTAAATTATATAAACAAATATAATTGTGGATAACAAAAGAAATCACACAGCAAGATTTTGTTAACGAGGAAAACTGCAAACGCAAAAAAACCTCGGGACCTAGTCCAGAATTGAATACTCTCATAATTAAGCCGCTATACAAAATCTAAACCAACTTCGTATAGTTGAGGCCAAGCAACTACCCCTAGTTCACTTAGTTTCCTCAGTATCCCTGCGCTTCCGACTTCGATGAGTGCATGCACTAGAACAATTCATTTGGATCGTATTCCAAATAGTAAATGAACAACAAATCTGTTTGGTAACAACTCTTTCGGTTCTTTGAATATCTCAAGTCATACGCAAAAGCTCTTCCGTTTAATCTAATAAACTCTTTTGCCTGGTTAGATCAATCCATCCAATAACTACCAAAGTAGTCAAGTTTAGATTTGCACTCAACCCAAATAAATCTCAAAGAGATATATTGAGAATGTCGATATCAGGCAACTAATCAATTGAATAAATCCGATTCTATTTGGATCCCCGTCGATCAAGGTTTGTGCACACCAAAGATATGAGAACTAAATCTTTTTCGTCTTCAAATCTTCTTTGATCTTCAATAAACACCCGCACAACACCAGTTGAATCACTTGTGATCAATCACACACAGACGGAGTCTGTTCACAATGGATTATCACAAGATGTCTTTAGATCTACAAACAGTTCTAAAGATCTCGTCGATACTTCTATCTAGTTTGAATGAATCTTATATCAGAAGAGAAGATTCTCAAGAATAAACAAACTAGGTGCAATCAAAGTTTCAACAACCGTTAGTCAATCAAATCAATCAAAAACTAATAACACTGCAATTATCTAGTTTCCCACCAACGGTACTCGTAGAGCTTCTTGATCCCACTAAAGTCTTTAAACTAGCGGTCGTCAGATATTTCACCTAATTAGGATACTTTCCTCTCCGATTAGACGGCTCCACCAGAAAAAACAAGAATGAAGTTTGCCTGGCTCTTAGGATAGTTTGCTAGAAATGAAAACTTAGATATTTATAGACCAAGGATATTTGGACACCAAGGAATTTCTAAAACCGAAAATATTCTCAAGATATGCAATGAATAGCAAAATTCGGTTTTCCTATTTCCAATAAATGCTTGTGCAAAATTTCCGAAATCTCTCAATAGAAAATCTCCAATTAGTAAATGCACATTACTAATTTTTATTCTCTAGAGATATACATTTAATACTAGTAATCAAAGCATATAAAACCAAAATCCTTAATTAAAAGATTCTCAATTTATTTTGGTGCAGGATCTCCTTGAGTACTGTGGAATATCTTTGAACAATAAAAGATAAGAGTTATTGTATGTGTTCAAATTATGTTGACATCTCTTCACGGTAAATTCTTATTCATATTTACATGGATTTATATTCTTGGAATCGGTTATACCACACTTCCAAACAAGTTTATAATTGGTTCACCTTAATTCCAAGATTACTATGTAATTGATCAAATATCAAATCACATCCATGGGTTCAACCGGTTTTACCAATCACTAGGATAGGTTATACCGTAATATGGAAATACTTGTGATTGGTCACAAAAGTTACCAGGACCGGTTATATCAGTTACCAGGATCGGTTACATCAATTACCAGGACCGGTTATCATATTCTGATGGTATTGCTTGTGATAGGTATCACCAGTTACCAGGATTGGTTACACCAATTACCAGGACCGGTTATACCAATTATAAGGATCGATTACACAACATTCTATGATCGGTCACACCAATTACTAGGATCGGTCACACCATTTACAAATATCGATCATACCATCTCATGGTGATTACTTAGAATCAGTTACACTAATTAATAAAAACTAGTCATACCAAATCATAAGTCATCCACTTGTGATTAGTTCTACCAAGATACATAACAAAGTTACGATCGGTTCTACCATCTCACACATATTGGTAATCCAAATATTTGCAATGAATAGTCGTACCAATAAGCCTAACGATTTCCCTTTCGATTCATAAAAAAAGTTCATGAATGTACTTACTTTAAACTAATGTAAAATATTGTTTCCTATGATGAAATCTTCACCACAACCCATTCACATAATCATAACAGTATATACAAGATTATGTCGATATCATATCTACGAAGTTCAAGAGATGAACGTTATACTTCGTAGTCTAATTCCATAATACTATGATCATACAAATATGACCATGTCACATCACTAGAGTATTATACAATATGTACAGTATATCCAGCTTCGCAGTTATGTTTTCAACATAGCATGACTTGAAAGATACATTGGGAATAAAACAGTTCAAGTCAATATTACTAACCTCAAGAGGAAGGATGATATTGTCGTTGTAATTCGCTTCTTCTTCACATTCTTGAGGTCTTCGGAGTAATACTTGTATGTCTCAACATTCCTATACTTTCTAGTCTAACCTAATGTAGATGGGGAAAAATGAATTGCTGGTTTTTCAGGGAATTGAAGAGACGAGCGCATTGTCGGGACTCCTCAACCGAGCAAACTGTTCTATCTCACACAGATACACTGCAAAGGGAGTGCTTAGATTCGAGAGATCAATCTGTAGGACTCCGGCTTAAACCAAGTCAATGGACGTTCCATAGTCAATTCGGTCTCAAAGAGGAAGATGGGTTGATCTATAGGAGGGAAGCTGAGAATCGTGTAGAATCGATGATGATCAAGGATTGTGGATGTGTTGAAGGTTTCTGCAAGTTTTCTGTGAACTGCTGAGTTCAAAGTAAGTTCTGGTCGATTGATGGAATTTCTGAGAGTGATGACTCGAAAAATTGTCCTCTTCTCAATCATGGATCCAGAGACTTATTTATATTGTCAGAATAAACACACTGATCCCTGCAAGTGTGACGGTTTCTTGAGCGAAAGAGTGGGAAAGTGGGAAATCGTGTTGAAACCAGTTCAAGGTCGTGCGGAGACTTGGTTAACCGTCCACCCACTACTTTGCTAACTCCTTCAACCGTTTGCACGACTTACTCACATTTCTCATCGTGGATGAATCCACATGTCGTAGGCCGCCAGACCAAAACCCTAATTGATATCCCCTCATGTGACGTGATTGATGTCTCACGAATCATTGAGTCTGCATGACAGACGTGTATTAGTCAGTTGTTGACTGATTAGATAATGAGTTTAGGTTTTGTTCAATTGAGCATGAGTGACGAATGCTCAGTGATTCATGGATCGAACATGTCTGTTGAGACACATAGTTCTTTGAATGATGTTGACATTGCGCGTATTAGCAATATTGTAAATTCGACGACTGAGCATCGATTCAATGAATTACTGAATATTGATAGTTGGACCAATATTCAAGCAACTGAGCAAGTATTGCTCAATTCGACAAATCACTCAATATTGATAGTTGGATCAGTATTCGAGCAACTGAGCAAGTATTTCTCAATTCGACGAATCACTGATAACTTACTGAATATTGATAGTTGGATCAATATTCGAGCAACTGAGCAAGTATTGCTCAATTCGACGAATTACTGATAAATTACTTAATATTGATAGTTGGATCAATATTCGAGCAACTGAGCAAGTATTGCTCAATTCGACGAATTATTTATTGGTGACGCGACATAACAAAATATTAATTAAAATATTGGTAGACTACCGAATATTATATAATTAATCAATATGTTGCAACATAAATTTATTAGTGTTTGAACTTGCTCAGAATGATAATTTGCAGAGCGTTTGTTCGAAACCCTAATTTTTGATCAATTGTTCGTCAATTGATGAATTGCTGAAAAGAGGTCATGAGTAAGGAAGGGACCGACCACATGGAATTATGGGCGTCCATATGATGCCCAAGTGCTCGACTGAGCGTGCACCAGAGTTCTGAGTTGACCAGTTGGTGAAAGAATGATGATTAAATGTCGGTTTCATCATTTATTGAAATAGTGCTCGATTGAGCATAGGTAATAAAACCTAATTATGGAAAAGTGAGGGACCAACCAAGAGGGCATGAAACCGGCCCTTGGTGGGCGTGGGACCAGCGGATGGTCATTTGAGCAAATTCCAAGTTGGTTGGAAAGAGTTTGGACCCGATATGAGCAATTGAGCAAATTAGGTCAGAATCATAAGAATGTGGGGGACCGGCTCATTGCAAGCCTTAGGGTCAGAATTGGTCGGTCAAGGAAGCATGCCCGTGTCACCATAATGTCAGTGTCTCAGTCCTGAGAGTTTTAGTATTTTCTGATGTGCGTTTGAGCAATATTTTGAATTTTCAGAAGAGTTTGATCTTTGACTGAAATTCTTGATTTTACTCGAATGAGCAAGTAGAACTTTGCTCGTTTGATCAAAATTTGGAAAATATTAAAATAATAATATTTTAATACTGGGCGTGAGTAGCCTAGTCGGTCATGTGACCATTTGACTTTTTGGCTTTTTCATGGTTTGAGCAATATTTGAGAAAATATGAAGAAACCATGATTTTTGCTCAAACTGAGGAGTTTCATGAGGTGAGGGAAATAATTATTATGAAAGACTAGGGATTGTAAGGTGTGGGCCGGCCGGCCAGTAGCCCGGTCCCGCAACACCTTTCCCTATTTTTATCATTTTTCATGAAACCGTGAAAATATGAAGCAACCATGAGTTTTGCTCAAACAAGGAAAGTTGCTAGAATGGAGGAGTTTTCATGAGTTCATGAAAATAATAAAATAAGGAAAAATAATGGAAAAAGCATGGGGACCTTCCACGACTAGGGCATGGCCGGCCGGCCGGTGGGCCCGACCCCTGGGCGCCTCTTCATTATTTTAATATCATTAGTTTCTCTCTCCTGTTTTGTGTAGGATTCCTCATTTTTCCATATTTTCGAATGCTCGTTCGTGCATTTGGGTGCTCGTTAGTGCATCATTGTTGAGTACATTTGCACCATTTTCTTGGGGCTTACTCAGTGATGGTCCAGATGCCCCATTGTTGAGTATTTATTACTAATTCATGAAATTTAGTTGAGAATAATTCATGAAACTGAGTAATAAAGGTGAGTAGTTATTTACTATCAATCCATAAGATCAGTCGTGGATTCAATTATGGATTCAGAATAATAAAATGAGCATTACCATCCCATAGGAACGTGGATTCGACTACAGAATCGAAGTAATAAAATTTTTTATTACCATTTCATGAGATCAGCCGTGGATTCGATCATGAAATCGGAGTAATGAGACTATCCATTACCATTCCATGAGATCGGCCGTGGATTCGATCATGAAATCGGAGTAATGAGATAAAATAGATTATCTTCTAGGAATTCAATGGTGAATGTCATGGTTGAATTAATCTATTGCAGAAGGAATATTATCCAGTTAACGTGTCATACCCGTTCTGAAAGGTGCATAGTCAGGAAACAGCGAGTGTTGCCGATGTCCTGAAGGCATTTTGTCCTCTCAACAATTATGTATGGAGAACCGCGTGAATCTATACACAGTCTCTCTACATAGTCAGGGAACAGTGAGTGTCACCAATGTCCTGAAGGCGTTTTGCCTTCTCAACAAACAATTATGAAGGAGGACCGCCGATCATTCTTATATGTAGATAGGTCATGATGAAATGCACATCATCGAACGCTCAGCTAGTGGGAGGCTTTTGTAGAATCATATTCATCATGGATATGAGAGAAACTCTGTTAGAGCATAGATCGGTCAACCTCGCATGTGTTGCTATATCAAGCATGTTTGTCAATGTTAGTGATCAAAACTATAAAGTCTTGATTTCTAGCCTATTAGCTAAGTCTCGGACTATGATAGGAATTGTGTAATTGAGATCAAAGACTTCATGGTGATTCAAAAACAACGACGAAGATCTACACCAAGGAACCGTGGAACTTCATCAACAAAAAGGTATGTGAAGACTTGAACTTATCTATCACTCGAAAGTCTATCTATTCTTCTCCTACTTATTATGGGACAAAAGTCGTATGCTATATAGACTAGATCATATACACTTGATATTTCGAGTTGAGTATTCATTGCTTATCTTTTACTCGAAATCATGTGTTGGTAAAGCGTTTCGCTTTGATCAGGTTTATCTTCACCTAGTGACGAAAGTCATGAAAGTTTCAATCACTTTGAAAATTTCTCTGACGAGAAAGGTTTGTTGTTCTTCACGACTAAATTTAGCCCTCTGAGAATATTTCATTGATTGAAATGAGAGTTTATATTATATAACCATGTATTACTTGAACCGAAGTTTTTGAACTTTGTTGATCAAGAAAAATCGGTAGGATTGTGGAATTGGCTTGCCAAGTCCGCGAAACCAGTCCGCGAACTGACGGAAGTTCTCGACCGAGAATTTCTTCTGGGATTTCCAAAACTCGTTTGTGTGCTAAGTCCGCGAACTGGCGGAAGTTCTCGACCCGAGAATTTCTGCTGAGTTTGGAAAACTCAACTGATTAACTTTAGTCCGCGAACTTGTTTGTGAGCTTAAGAGGTTATGATCTAAAGATGTGCTCTGAACATGAAGCATTAATTATTAAGGAATGCTTTATGCAAACCGTGGCTATAATGTTCATGAGCCGATTCTAATCGAATCGAATCATCTTTGTTTCAATTGTGTCTTGTGTAGTTACATAAGATCTCGTAGCAATTGAACAACTCTTAACTAGTTCATTTGAGTCAGTTGAACTAGTTATGGTGAAGAAGAACATGATTAATATGAGATGCTCATATGGTTGACATTTTGGGTTATCATGTTGAACCAACATACATGTACTCGTTTGGGCATGGTTTTTCTCAAACCCAGTAAACGTGTACCCAAGTGTGTGTGACAAGCTATGTCTTTCGATATAACGGTTGACAGATATTGTCTTGAATCTAAATCAGGTTTTCATCTAACGGTGAATAGAGTTTGTTTTGTACCTAAGGTAAAACCCTGATTTGAAGGCTATATAAAGGAGACATCTAGCATTGAGCAAACCTAATCCCCACACGTCTGTGTGCTACTAGTGCTCTCACTAGATTCGATCTCCATTAACTCTTGAGTTTCTTCTCTAAACTCGAGTTAACGACTTAAAGACTTCATTGGGATTGTGAAGCCAGACCGATAGTATTTTTATCGTAGTTGTGTGATCTGATCTTGCATCTTCTATCGTACGAGTACAATCGATGGATTGGCTTGAGATCGTGAGAGTTCTACGATAGGCAAGATAAAGAAGTCACAAACATCTTCGTCTCACTGTTTGTGATTCCTCGAAAATCCGCTTGTGTAGTCAGGAAGGATTGTAGAGAGGTGATTGATTAATCTAGGTTGTTCTTCGGGAATATAAGTCCGGATTATCAATTGGTTCCTGTTACCTTGATTTTATATCTAAAGACGGAACAAATCCTAGGGTTTATCTATGGGAGACAGATTTATCCTTTTGATAGACTTTTCTATGTGAGACAGATTCGTTTATTATCAAGTCTGTGATTTTGGGTTGCAACAACTCTTTGTTGTGGGTGAAATCAGCAAAGGGAATCAAGTACATAGTGTCCTGCAGGGATCAGAGGCGTAGGAGTACAACTGTACCTTGTATCAGTGGGAGATTGGTAGGGGTTCAACTATAGATCAGTCTGAAGTTAGCTTGGAGTAGGCTAGTGTCTGTAGCGGCTTAATACAGTGTGTATTCAATCTGGACTAGGTCCCGGGGTTTTTCTGCATTTGCGGTTTCCTCGTTAACAAAACTTCTGGTGTCTGTGTTATTTCTTTTCCGCATTATATTTTACATAATAGAAATAATATAGGTTGTGCGTTCGTGATCATCAACTTCTCTAATCCAACTTTTGGTTGTTGATTGTAGTTGATTGATCCTTGGACATTGGTCTTTGGTACCGTCCAAGTTATCTCTCTTTGATAAAGACTTGCTATTGATTTTAGCTTGAGTAGAAATCAAATCGAGAGATTGAGATAATAACTTCTTGAGATACTTTTTATCTAGATTGAGTCTGACTGTCTAGTTGATTCTCTAGCAAAGTATTTCGGAGTTAGTCCATATAGATTGCTAAGCGAAATATTAGGTGGTGTTGTTAGACCCCCGCTTTTTCAAACTCGATCATAGATCGTGAAACGGTTCACGGATCTGAAAATATGAATCGTCACATTAGTTCCTGAAGCCGGGTCAGAAACATGCAGTATCATGATTTTACGATTTCGACCTTTGTTTAAAATCCACCATCAACATTAAGTCCCCTGCTTAGTGAGGGATAGTCGTGTTCCGCCGTAAGCATTAGATGGTGATTTTCCAGAGATAAGCAGTTGAACTCGGCCGTACAAAGGTATTCTCAGAACCTCGATTTGCTCTACTGATGTCATATACGAGTAAATGCTCAGGTAAGGACCCTGATAATAAGATAGGGTGTCATCCCACGAGCACGGAGAGATGAAGCACTGCTGATTCGGTCGGTCGGACATCCAGTTTTGGTCGTTTTAGCGTTTGCGGGCTCGGGCCTAAAAAAGAAATCTTTGTTTTAGGAATAGGCGTTCGTTCGTTAGTTTAAGAAATAAACAATGATCCCTATCATAAGAGATGTAGTTGCAGGAAATCCTACAACACACCCCTTGTATTATCATGACTATGATTTCTAGATCTAAACTTATTTAATATGGAAATAAAGATAAAGATAATGAAAATAGAAAATAAGACACAAGATTTACGTGGTTCGATCAATTTGATCTACATCCACGGGGTTAGGTTTCACTATGATCATTGAATTACATATGAATTACATTAAGACTCCATTAGTGAGTATTTGGAGCTCTCTCTCTGGTTTTGGGGAAGAATAAGAAGATAATAATAATACAAGTTACTTTTCTCTCTCCTACCTTTCTCTTTATATAGGATGCTACCTAGTGGATGACAGCTCACATATAGTGGAGTACAACTCATATTGTCTCGCCCCCAAACTACATTCTCGCAAGCTTCGCTACCTTCTCGCAAACTTTCTCTATAATTTCGCAGGCTCTATCTATAATTTCACAAATTCTTATTGTTGTGCGATATTCGGATCCTACATCTTGCCTCTTTTTCCTTGAATATTGCTTGAAGAGCGATCTTTAAGGAAAAATCCATATTGTTGTAGTCGTTGGAGGAACGAGCGAAAGAATATTGGACTTGAAAAGTATGTACTTGCCTCTATTCTTTTGTGAAGTTCCGGAATGTTGGGAAGTAAATAAGAAGTATCATCTTTTGAAGTATGCGAAGTATGAAGTATCCTTGAAGAAGTATAAGAAATATGAAGTATCCTTGACGAAGTATAAGAAATATTTAATTCTCGAAATGTAAGAAGTATCCTTCCTTGAATGAGAATAATAAGTATTGCCTCTATTCATGCGAAATTATTACTCCATTTTTGGTGATTCTTGCCGAGAAGATAAAGAACATAAAATGTTTTCTTGGTAATCCATAGTTGCCTCTGTTCTTTATCTATGAGGGTAGAATCTTTGAGAAAATGTTGAATGTGCGAATTGTTTCTTCATTCTCATCTTTCCTCTGTCTCATGTTTTGTGCTCATGCGATAGTATAATCTCTTCAAGTTGCTTATAATTGTGCGAAATAATTGAGCGAAATGATCATATCGTTCGGAATAATCACATTCTGCAAAATTCTGACACATTCTGAATAATCCTATGAAACTCTGAGTAATCCTACGAAACTCTGAATAATCCTACGAAATTCTGACACATTCTGAGAAATTCTGAATAATTATGCGAAATTCTGAATAACTCTGCGAATCTAATGCGTATGTGATGATTATGTTATGAAATGTGTATGCGATGTTTATGCCATGAAATGCTTGTGCAATGCTTTTATGATGCGAGTATGATGCTTGTATGATGAGAATGCTTATCTATTGCAATGTATAGTTCATGTTTGTGTTACTTAGCTCATTTTGCCGTCTAAAATTGATCTAGCTTTAAATTGCTTCCATTCTTCATTTCTCTGGATTTTTCTTTAGTGTATGCATTCCTCTTCGTGTAGTTATTGTTCCTCACAAGTTCTTACTTGTGTTTCATCTTTCCTCTTTCCTGCACTATTAGTATCTCACAACAGTATGATCATAATATCAAGTCTGTGGCATTTTCACTGCCTTAGTTTCATTTCCATGTACATATTCGCAAGCTTGTTTGCTTACATATAATCATTCTCGAAAGCTTACTTGCTTACTCATTTTCTTATGTGGTCTTATTTTTCCTTCCTAGTTAAAGGTCTTATTTTGCCACCTCTTGTCATTGCGACAAAATCGCAGGACGTCTTTGCACTTTCATGCAAAAACCCATTGATCTTGCCTTAAATTTTCCTTTTGTATTATTGCCTCTTTAGGATTGTTGCGACAATATGACAGGCCTAAATATTCTTACGAAAATAAATCCCCATGACATTGTCGTCTTGCGACGAAATCGCAGGACGTCTTCACACTTTCATGTAATGACCCATTGATCTCGTCTTATATTTTTCTCTAGTATTATTGCCTCTTCAGGATTGTTGCACAAATATGACAAGCCTTAATACCCTTGCGATTAAAAAGCCTCATGACATTTGCGTCTTAAGACACTTATCAGCTCCCTAATGGAGGGTGCCGCCCTTATCTCCCCCTTGGTTGCCCTTTCAAGGAGGTGTACTTATACCATACAAGGTTAGCTCCTCCCATTCGGTCTTAACAACAACCAGTTGTTTTCGCAGCCTCTTATCCCTTTTACCTATAGGGCTTATGGTTACGAGACTGCATCCTAAGTGGGGTTTTCTTCGGGACGAGTGCAGTATAAGCCAAGACTTGTCAAGAATGGCAAGGACGCTTTAAACGCCCCTGACACTCTTGACTCAACCGTGTACCTCGGCGCCTTGATCAGATTCTTCACTCCTTGGGAGAGTCCTTATTACCTTAGTCGCCCAACCTAAGTCATATGCTTAAGCTGAGAATCCAAGGTGCCTCTCCCGGATGGTCTTTATTGACCCAAAATCTCCATGACTCAGGTTCCGGGGGCGGTGTAACCTTTCCCTGATCCATGCAACAGGTACCCCCTTATATGACATACTTTAGGTCTTACATTTTCCTCTTGCGAAATTTTATTCGCGAACTAGGGTGTATGCCATAAAGGTTCGCCCCTATCTGCGAAATTTTATTTGCGTTTCTGCGAAATTTTCGCGTCTATTTGTTTCTGCAAAATGTTCGCTTTTCTTTATTCTCTCATTCATCTTTTCATCGCTGTCATCTCTTTCATTTCTGTCATCTCTTTCATTCATTCTTTCATTCTCATAATATCATATCATTTGAATCAAAATAAGTATTCAAGAGAAATTCTAATACATGGTAACTCTGAAATCTTTGTAGTTGTGAAATCTTTGTAATTCTGCGATTCTATCGCGTTTTGTAAATCAAATCAAAAATCTTTTTATTCTCTGCAAAAGAAATATTCTAGAGAAATATGTAAATTGAATTTTCTCAGTTTTCTGTAAATTTGAAATCTCGCAATCTTTGTAATTTTGAAATCTTTGTAATCTTGAAATCTTAGTAATCTTTATAATCTTTGAAATCTTTGTAAACTAAATCAAAAATATTTTATTTTATGTAAAAGAAATATTCTAGAAATATATATAAATGGATTATTTTTTTTTAAATCTTGAAATCTTAGTAATTTTTGTAATTTTTGAAATCTTGAAACTTTTGTTATCGTGCGATTGAATCGCTTTTTGTAAATCAAATCAAAAATCTTTTTATTCGTTCTTAGTATAAAGTAAAATGTTCAAGGAAGTGGTACTTATCTTTCATGTGAGTCGTTGTTATTATCAGAGAAGTGAATAAATGCCTTGAAATGTATGAATTTCGCGCAGCAAAAAGAAGTGTGAGAAGTGAGATTTGAACCCTTGATCTGCTTCTTGGATTTTCTCGCACCATACCAACTGTGCTAAGCCTCTTTTGCGAAATAATCAAAGTTCTTGCGAAGTAATCAAATTCCAACTGTGTAAGAGGCAACTCTGTATAAATTTCGCATTAATAAAAATAAACATGCGAGAAGCAAGAATTGATCCCGCGACCTTCTGCTTGCATTCATTCCTCCTGACCAACTGTGCTAACCCTCTCTTGCGAAATAATCAAAGACTGTGCGAAATAATCAAATATCAACTCTGCGAAATGAATATTTGCGAAGCAAAAATTATTTGGTCGCAGGGAGAATCGAACCCATGTCCTCTAGTTTGCATACTCCTTCTCTGACCATCTGCGCTACTTGTTACTTGCGAAAGAAACACACAATGTTGTACTTTATTCCATTTCTTCGCCTTTAGGATTTCAAAAATGTGCGAAAAATTAAGCTTGATGAGGGATTCGAACTCGAGTCTTACAACTTACTCTAGCGAAGCTTGACCAACTGTGCTACCTCTTGTTTGCGAACTAATGAAACAATATTGAGAAATTATTCATTTTTTCGCTATCTGTAAAAGAAGAAAACTATGATCGCAAGGAATTTCGAACTTGCGACCACGAACATACATATTGTTCTCTTGACCAACTGTTCAAGAATCTCTTTGCGAAATAAACGCACAATGTTTTTCTCTTATTCTTTTATTCTCCCATGCAAATGAGAAGAAAATGAAAAATATGTGTCTCTGCGAAATTCGAACCCGTGACCTATCGCTTACTCGCTCCAGCTCAAACCATCTGTGCGAATTTCTGTTTGTGATAGAAATTGCAGCATCTGCCTCTTATCTTTTCTTCGTCCTTCCTTAACTTCTTTCACATTTGCCTTCTTCTCCTGAACATGAAAATCTTCCACTGAAACTTCCATCTTCTCCTTAAATTTCACCACAACAACTAATTTTTTTCTCTCACTCTTTTCATGTCTTTGAATTGTTGATGATGTTTACTCCCTGAAGGTGTGATTTCTTCCATAAAATTTCCATTTTTGAACCTAAATTTTGTAGATCTAGAAAAATATGAACAGTAGCTAATCTTCATGAAAATTTCTTGAATCAACAAGTTACAAGAAGGATAAATCCTTTACTCGTCCCTGTTTCTAGCACCATTATGTAGTTGCAGGAAATCCTACAACACACCCCTTGTATTATCATGACTATGATTTCTAGATCTAAACTTATTTAATATGAAAATAAAGATAAAGATAATGAAAATAGAAAATAAGACACAAGATTTACGTGGTTCGATCAATTTGATCTACATCCACGGGGTTAGGTTTCACTATGATCATTGAATTACATATGAATTACATTGAGACTCTATTAATGAGTATTTGGAGCTCTCTCTCTCTGGTTTTTGGGGAAGAATAAGAAGATAATAATAATACAAGTTACTTTTCTCTCTCCTACCTTTCTCTTTATATAGGATGCTACCTAGTGGATGACAGCTCACATATAGTGGAGTACAGCTCACATTGTCTCGCGCCCAAACTACATTCTCGCAAGCTTCGCTACCTTCTCGCAAACTCTCTCTATAATTTCACAAGCTCTATCTATAATTTCTCAAATTCTTACTGTTGTGCGATATTCAGATCCTACAAGAGAGAACCCATTTAGAGTATATTTTTGTAAAATCAATGTATTGATATTGAACAACTGCTGAAAGTAGACAATTATACATGGTGAAATAATGTTTGTATGTGAGTTTTCACAATTCTAGAATGGACGTCTGTCCAACTTTTGAAAAACCAGTGAATGTTCCCGCAGTAAAAATTTATGTGAAATAAAATTTTGATTTTCAGCAATTGCTAGAAGTAAATAATTTTTGATAAAATATTATTTGTATGGATTTTGTGATCTAGTAGTGTATGCAGAAAACCAATGAGCGTTCACCCAGTGGAGTCATTCACAGGGTTAAAATTATGTGAGTTGTTCACATGACAAGAGTTTCGTGAATTGCTCACAGTTTTGTGAGAATCATGTTATGATTTCAAATAATGAATTTTTATTCGTCTCTGTAGGTTTGAAGAGACGAACAAATTATAGGGATTTTGAATCGTAATCACTACAGCTAGTGAAATTGTAAACAGGTGAGAGTCCGAGAGTTACCATTTTAACGCATATTGTGGCTGTTTGTTTAGACTCCGCATTTTTGGCAGCAGATAATGGCATCTCCTGGTGATGACTAGGTCTCTGACTCTTCCGGGAAATGTTCGAGAAACATCAAACCACAGATGAAGAATTCACCGGACGCTCGTGTGGAAGCAGATCAACCTTTTAGAGATCTAGAAATCTGATACATGGTATGTCTTTTGCTCATAGCTGAGGATGAGGTTCGACCGCGTCCTGATGGTGTAGATTCCGATTCCGATGCTGAGGAATTTGAATCTGTCTGGAAGCCTTCGGAACTAGAGTTAAGACATATCTACCGGGTATGAGAGTTGATCGGTTGGCCAAGGTGAATCTTCGAGCAGAGTATAAAGAAGATGAATATTTAGATGCAATGTATGGCGATCCCGAAGACCAATTGAAGAAGTCCCCAGTAAGGGTCCTGAATCTGAGGGAGAGCTTGAAGAGAATTCCATGGAGGATGACAATCGTGAGTCCGATGATGAATCTGATGACTCTGATGATTAATCTTACTCGCAATCCTTCTGAAGATTGATTATTTTATTTCCCGTTGAAGTAGAGATTATTGTGATCGTTTGAGCAATTAAATTTCAAGTGTAGAAATTATAATTCCTCAACGGGCTGGCGTCTGTTCGCCCTTTCGATTGCAGACATTGAAAACGTGTGAAGTGCACGAATGACCATCTTTAGGGTATTGTTGACCATATCTACATATCCATGGATTATCAGTTCACAAATGGTTAGCAACCCTTCAAGTAAGTGTTCCTCCTGTACTATCTTCATAGAAGTATGAAATTGTTGAGTTGTGAATGAATGAATGAGAATTCATACGAATATATAAGAAATTTTCCAGAAATACGTCACCAGAAAAATCCAGACATACAAGTTGAGGAGAGAGAGTGTCTGCAAATCGGGCGACGACTCGACGACTTTTTTTCATCTCAGTTTTTGATTTAAGAGATTTCTCTCATCAATTCAGGTGATTCTCTCATCAATTCAGGTGCTTCTCTTACAGTAATCGACATTGTTTCTGTATTTCCATGATTGGGGTTCATTAATTTAAGTGGTTAAACATGGATTCAAGTCATGAAACCATTTATGTTGATGAACAATCAAAATTAGGTGACGACAATTCTAAGAAAATACCAACTATAGTTTTACCAGATGATTTGTTTGATGAGGGTTTAGATCCATGGAGGTTTTCATTGATTGGTAGACTTGATTTACAAGAAATTAAATTTGTAGATGCATCTGTTATTCTTAGACAACAATGGAAATTAACTGGAAATTATAAACTAATTCCCCTTGGAAGAGGTTTTTTCACAATTCAGTTGGACAACGAAATAGATCGTCAATACATCAAATCCCAGGATTGGATTGTAAACAATCAGCTCTTAAAATTAATAAAATGGATCTCTAACTTTCGTCTTGCAAACCAGAGAAGCTCCAAAGCAGCAGTATGGGTTCGTCTACCTGGTTTGGGTTTAGAATTCTGAAAGGAAAAAATCTTGTTCACAATCTGCAGTGAACTTGGTACTCCTATTAAAGTTCATGAAGCTACTCTAAAGTTGGATTTGGGTTATTATGCTAATGTGTTGGCTGGAATCGATTTTGCTCATTCAGTTCCTAATAAGTATGGATTGGCACCAAGTTTGGAGGTTTCTTTCAGGATGTATTAATTCCAAATTGTCCTCAGTTTTGCACTACTTGTCGTGTGATTGGACATTTTATCACAGAATGCAGAGTTGAAAAGAAGAAAGCACGGTCAAGGAATTCTACTTCTGGTTCTAAACATACTTCTCAACAAAAGAGCAAATGGAAGCAGGATGAGGTTACTACTCAACCTAAAGTCCATATACCTTTTGATATATGCGGAACTGAAGAGGATTCAGTTGTTAATTGCATTCATGAACACCCAACACCTCAAACTATTAATGTCAATTTAGCCACACAAGGAAGATTTAGTCCACTTGAGCTAGAAGATGGTGAAATTGAGAAGCATTCTGAGGATATAGAACCTGTTATAGAGGTTCGAAAAGTTCTTAAAATTGTTGAAGACAACAAAGTACTTCACAGTAATGTTAAATTTGTGGATGGTACTTCTGGTAAAGTTACTTCATAGTCCATTCCTATTACATCATGGTCCAAGATAGTGGAAAAAGAGATGGTAGTCAACTTAGCTAGTTCTTCTGGAGTTAAAAACACATCTCCTACAAAGGTAAGTAAGCAAGTCCCTACTAATACAAAATACAACTTTAGAAGAAATCCAGGTAAAGGGGGTACTAAAAACCCTCCTACCAAACCATGAAGATATTATTTTGGAACATAAGAGGCCTAAGATGACTTAGGGCTCAAAATAAATTAAAGTCTTTAATAAATCAATTTAGTCCTTCTTTAGTTTGGGTTGTAGAGCCAAAAGTTCATTGTTCTGCTTCATTTTGTAATAAATTGAATTTACCTGGAATGCAAAGTATGGTGATTCACAATTCTGTGTCAAATAATAAAGGCAACATATGTTTGTTTTGGAATAAGAATATAGCAACTCCACCAGTGGTTTCTATGTCAAGTCAGATGATCACAGTCAGTGTGGGAGATGTTTTGGTTTCAGGGGTACATGCTCATGTTAAAAAAAGTGCAGAGAAGATTCTTATGGTCTGAAATGGAATTAATCACTGAATTGAAGAAGCCTTGGATAACATTGGGGGACTTTAATGCTATTACTTCTCAGAAGGAAAAAGTAGGAGGCAAAGCTCCTAATAAGATATCAATGCTTGACTTCACAAACTGTTTAAATAACTGTGAGCTAATTCAGGCTCCAAAAACTGGTGTGCATCACTCTTGGTCAAATTGCCTGCATGGAAACAGAAGAATCCTTTGCAATCTTGACAGAGTGGTTTTCAATCAACAATGGTTGTAATTGTGCGAAGACTGGGGTTATAAGGTTGGTTTAAGGGTTGCTTCAAACCATGCTCCATTATTGGGAGGATGTGCCGGCATACCTAAACCAGAAAATGTTCCATCTAGATTTAAAAAAATGTGGATCACTCATCCTACATTTCTTCAAACAGTGTTGGATAGTTAGAGCAATGAAGTAATTGGTGATCCTGCTTTTATATTTATGAAGAAATTAAAGAATATAAAGCAAGTCTTAAATACTTGGAACTGGTGTGTTTTTGGTAATGTCAATGTTAAACTGAAGGAAGCTGGGGAAAAAGTTAAAACTGCAATGTCAATATCTGATGCCGGTCCATTTAATGAAGAATCACTTTATAAACTTGTAGAAGCTCAAGATGAATTGGAAAATAGAAAAATTCAAGAAAGCACTCTGCTGAGACAAAAATCATGAATAAAATGGGTGAAAGAAGGATCAACAAATACTGGTTTTTTCGTACAAATTTGAAGATTAGAAATACAAGGAATTCAATCAGTGAACTTGAAGAAAGTAGTGGAAATGTTATCTCTGATCAAGGAAAAATTGCAGAAATTATAGTTAAACACGTTGAAGATAAATTCAGTGCCAAGAATGTTACTATTAATCACGGTTTGCTGAATGTCATTCCTACAGTTATAACAGATGAAGACCAATTAATGTTAGATGCAATTCCTGATAGCAATGAGATTAAAAACACTATTTTTGATATTGATCCTGACAGCTCACCTGGTCCAGATGGCTATTCTGGGATCTTCTACAGAAATTGTTGGGACATCATAAAAGATGATCTAGTAGATGCAATTCAATTTTGTTGGAGGAGGAAATTTATCACTAAAGGAATGAACTCTAATTTCTTATTTCTACTACCAAAAGTTCAAGGAGCAAAAACAGTAAACCAATTCAGACCAATTGGATTGAGTAATGTCTTATTTAAGATTCACTAAAATCATTGCTTCAAGAATGAGTAACTTAATGACCAAATTGGTATCTCCACAACAGGTGGCTTACATCAAAGGCAGGAATATCCATGAGCAAGTTTTACTAGCATCAGATTTTCTGAATGAGATGAAAAAGAAAAGAAGACGAGGCCATGTGGGACTCGAATTAGACATATCACAGGCATATGACTCAGTAAGTTGGGAGTTTCTTATTGCAGTATTTAAAAAGTATGGTTTCTCCCCTTCATGGTGTGATTGGTTATTGGTCTTATTTCAATCTGCTAAAATATTTGTCTTATTAAATGAGGGTTCTTGTGGGTTCTTCTCAGTGACAAGAGGGTTGAGGCAAGGAGACCCATTGTCTCCAATCTTATTAGTGCTAATGGAGGATTTTTTGAGCAGAAATTTAACCCATTTGGTGAACAAGAAAGCTATCAATCCAATGGTAGTCACAAAAGGGATATATCCAACACATTTATTCTTTGCAGATGATGTATTCATCTTTTGTAATGGTTCCAAAATAAGTCTAAACAATCTCTTTCAATTACTGGATAAGTATCAAGCTACTTCAGGTAAAGTTATAAACAAGATCAAAATCAAATGCTTTGTGGATGGAGTTACTGAAGCCAGGAAAAGTCAAATTGCAACAATGGTGAACATGGAATTATCAAAATTTCCAGACAGATATTTAGGAGTACTACTTGCCCCTGGAAGAGTAACTACATCAATGGTTTGGCCTATGGTGGAAATGATTCAAGACAAACTGGCTACATGGAAAGGGAGATTACTGTCTTTTCATGACAGATTGGTGTTGGTTAAATCAGTTCTGTGTAGTATACCCATCTACAATATGGCAGTGTATAAATGGCCTGCTTCAATCATAAAAGTGTGTGAAAAAATAATAAGAAATTTTTTATGGTCAGGTGATAGTGAGGTAAGGAAATTTAAGACCATATCTTGGAAAAGAGTTTGCACACCTTATAAAGAAGGAGGGCTTGGAATTAGAAGATTAGAGGTAATCAATAGAGTATTGCTCATGAAAATGATGTGGAAGATTCTTAATTCTAAAGAAGAATGCGCACTGTTATTCAAATCAAAGTATAAAGACAAGAATGGACAGTTTACATCTACATGGAAAATTTCATCAGTATGGCCAAGATTAAAATGGGTATGGAATGCTTTAAAGGATGATGTTAGATGGTGTGTAGGAGATGGAACAAATATTTCTATGTGGTTTGATACCTGGATTGGGGAAACTTCATTGATTAATCAGATTGGTGAGATACCTTTTGTCAAAGAGAATATAAACATGAAAGTCAGTGAGCTGTTAAATGTAACTTCTTGGGAAATACCTGTGGAACTCCAACCTTACATCAATAATGCAGATTTACCTGAAGCTAGAGGTGGTGCAGACATAATGGTGTGGAGTGGAAGCTTACATGGTGAATTTTCTACAGCAGTTGCAGTGGAGAGAATAAGACAGAAAGAACCTGAACTACAGTGGCCAACTCAAATATGGAAAACATTTTTGCATCCCAGTATTGCAGGTAATATTTGGAACTTAATCAAAAAATATATGTGGATGATGAAATAATGAAAGACAGAGGCTTTGATATGGTGTCAAGATGTTGTGTATGTGTAGCAGCTCAAGATAACATGGACCATACCCTCTGGCATTGTAAATTCAGTGAAGAAATTTGGGACTGGCTTTATCAGGTATTTAAATTCCCTAAGCCTACATCTTTCAGTGATATGTGCAAGCTAGCTAAAAATTGTAGCCCTCTAGTAAAGCAAGTATGGATGACAGCAGTATGTGTCACTATGAGAGAGTTATGGTTTCAAAAGAATAAAAAACTGTTTGAGAACATTGAACCTAATATCAATAACTTTAAGAATAGAATTTTACAATGTGTGAATGAGGGTGGAAACAGAATGAATGGTACCAGATGGGGGGCAACAATATGATAGTGATATCATCTTCTTCTTTACACTGTATTTTAGAAAAACAAAATATAGTTGCATTAAAGAATTATTCTGGACTCATCCAAGAGTCTATTTTGCTATGATGGTGCATCATTTAAAAACCCAGGGAATGCAGGGCTTGGTATTGTGCCAGAGATCATCTATGTCAAGTGGTGGGTACAATGTCAGGGGGTATTAGAATAGCTTCAAACTACATGGCAGAAATTTTTGCAGTACTATGTGCTTTGGAATGGGCTGTAACTTGGAGGTTCAAAAGAATAATAATAATATCAGACTCAAAGACAGTAATAAATCAATTCAGTAAGGGTTTTATACCATGGTGTATTAGAGCTAGATGGCTCAGGGCTTATCAACAAATCACTGAAGTTCAGTTTGAACATTGCTATAGATAAATCAACTTTTCAACTGATTCACTTGCTAAGAGAGGAGCGGAATTGGCAACTGGTGACAGAATCATACATATTGGAAGGCCTCTCTTTCTTAAGAGAGTTGAAATGCCAGAAGTGCCATACTACAGATTCAATACATGAAAAGATAGGAAAAAAGTTAGCTCTAGCTAAATTTGTGTAATTTCTTTTTGTCTTTACCATTGTTATATGAATCTTTGTAACTGAATTTGGTCTTTCTTAAGAGACTTCAGTCTTTCAGTAAAAACGTTGTAGAATCTTCGTCCAATGTCGTATTTTCGCGATCTACCTATGGTTTTTCATGCCCAGGAAATTTCCAAGCTTTTTGAAAGAAGATTTTTGAGTTTTGAACCTGTTTAGGGGCCGGAATAGGCGAAACAATAAACTTCCAGGAGACTTCCAGAAATTTTTCAGCTGGCATGTAGTCTAATGTTTTGGCCACATCTCTTTGCTCGTTTATCCAATTGCTGTGAATTTTGGGTATGTTGTATAGGACATCCATACGAAGAGAATTACATATGACTCAACCTTAGTTTCCTCACCAATTGCTCTCGTCGATTTGTACAGGGCAGTGTAAAATCACTTTAGACAGTCTTGTTGTAAAACGTCTCTTTTGTGTCTTTAGACCATTTGCTTGTGTCTTGAACGCTTGATGAAGGATTTCAATGCCATTGATGAATTTGAAATCAGGAACCCTTGATTGATATATGAGCATGGTGCTTGCAGTGCCATCCTGTTTCTGTCAGTCGTAAAAACATCACTTCTGAAATCCTGGTCATGGGACCATAACTGAGGTTACTCTCAAGAGGGAGTGATGTAATGATCATGGTTTCATGTCCCGGTGGTAGTATTCCTTTATGATGAATGATTAGGACTGGAGATCCTGGCACCAAGAGTCTTGGACTTGATGAAGGACTTAGTGGTAAGACCTGGTGGACACAGATGTGGAAGTTATGAATCCCGTCTAAGAATTTCTTCTTGCATGTTGTATGCACTGGAAGCTGTAGGAACCTCATACGATGTCGGAATTCGATGATTGACCCTAACTTTTAAATCTAAGAGACTAGGTTATCATATGAGAAAAGAATCACTCAATTTGGAGTTGTGTAGGTCACCCAACGAAGCGTGCCCATTTGTAATTTGTGATCCCGTATAAGATTTTTAGATTTCATAGACCCAACGGTAAAGGCCATATCTTTCAGCTCGTATTTCCGATTGATGCGCCGTTTTGGTATGTTGCAGAAAAGACACAGACGAACATTTTTCGTTGAGGAAGCATTGTCCCATTCCTCACCTATTGGTACGTTTTTGTAAACCCATGGCCTGAAGTGTGTTGTATCTCATTTGTAGAGGTGATGAGAACATCTTGTAGAAGTCTTTGGCTTGTGCCCACCAGTCGTGCAAGATTTTGGAAGACTTTCATGTGAACATATTTTCATGTCTACACATCTTGATACGAATCATTAATGCTTAGAGAAGTCTGATTCACCGAGAAATGCTTCAGAGAATGGTTAGTTGATGAAGCCATGTCATGAGGATGTTGCTCCTGAGACCGTTGTTGATGCTGAGATCACGATTGAATTTTTTCCAGACATTCTTGTTGATGCTGAGACCATGGACGAAGTTCCTCCAGATATCCTTGTTGATACTGATACTCTGGTCGGAGTTGCTTCAGAGACTGAAAAGGTTAGAGCCATGATTTATCGACATAGCCTTTGCTCCTCCATCCAGTGAGCCTTTACATTCACGAACTAGTTGGTGGTTTGAGCATCCTTAAGATGAAGGTGTACATAGAGTACAACCCGAATTCTCCTGATTAGTATGCCTTTACTTTGAACTGTGTTCATCAGTGAGTCGACGTTGTTGCGGCAGATAGCAGCAGCGGTCTTCATTCTGGATGTGATTGGTGAAGAGAAGAAGTTACTCAGCCGTGCAGGGGCTTCTGATGTAGAGAGATTCCATTGATGACGTTTCACGGAATCACATCATGTTGCAACGACTTGTTATGAGTCAATCTTTCCAATAAGATCAAGTCCCCAGTGTGTTTGAGGGAATTTGTGCCATCAATGAATGATGTTGCATCTTCTCTAGAAATCTTATCATGGGATAGTGAAGACTTATCGATTGTAGTTTACTTACACTTTGATCGTGTCGGTGGTGAATCAGTGTGTCATCATCGAGATATTTGTGTTGAAGCCAGAGGCGCCATTATCGAAGGTGTACTCTTTGATTGGGAGTACAATTTGGAGACTTCTTAGATGCTTGAGCGCTTAAGCGTCATATCCTTCAATCTTCGAATGTCTTAGGCTTGATCGTCTCGGCCCCGAGTATCTTCTGTTGATTCAGCATTGCTTTCGCTGCGTAGTGGGATTCAACACTTGTGCATACATGAGAGCTTTATGATTTTGTGGCACACATGGACACTCCTGAAAGGCCATGGACAAATGCCCAAAATATTCTTTTCCATGCTTGAACATCATCTCAGTAATGAATGTCTCAGTGAGATACTCGATTCGGAGAAATGTCAGATTCAACCACTTGGTAAAATATTGCTGAAGTGAGCTTACCCACTTATAACGTCTTGCAATAGCAGAGATGCTAGCAGAATTGAGTGCCCATGCTAGAATAACATGTGAGGAAATAAACGACATAGACATGGAAGGAATGAGACTTGCCTGAGTGTGAAACCTCTTGATGAATGTATATGCATCTTTTGCAGGTTCTTGCTTTAACCCGTCGAAATTCCCCCAAGTGCTCTGATGATGGAATATCTGCCAAATCTTCTGGATCATAACTTTCTTTGTTGGAGAGATGTTCAACCAAAGGTGCTTTGTCAGTACCCATCTTTTTAGCGTGGATCCACGCTCGTCTGAAGAACATGTTATATCTTGGATCTTCCTGATTATGTGAAACTTGGTATCAGTTCAGGTTGAACCTATCTTCACCTTGAGACTGATGTACCCATAAGCATCTCTGAGCGTTCCTTCAAGGTCTCTGATTGAAATGGGATCACGAGTAGCTTCTTTTCGATTGATGCATGCAGCTCTGAGGGTTTTCAATGGAATGATGTTGATGGCGGTGTCAGCATCGATCATTATTCTTCTGAATTCATTTCCTCTGACATGGACTGAGGTAAGTAGTCCCCAGTTCTGCATCTTCTTGTCTGTGGATGAAGCTTCAAGGAGTATTTCCGGGATGCACAGACGTCTGACACAATGTAATTCGGTGTTGTGAACATGTATTTCCTTTAGAAAGATAGAGCAATTTCACAGATATGCTTGATCAACGATTGAACTGCTCCTTTGACTGGTTGTTCAGAGAATGTAAAGGTTCTGATTGGGAGAGGATTCTTGTGTACTCCTTCAGTCCCCAGTTGAAGCTATTGTGGATCAACCTTCTCTTTGGAGATGTGCTTCAAAATATTGCAGTTACTCGTTGGATGATTGATGAATCTATGAAGGTGATAGTATCTGGGATTCTCCATTTTTTTTCAGTTGGCTCTCTCTGATGAACAACAATTTGATTGCATCATTTTGAACCCAGACTTCCAGTAACTCGATCACTTCTTCAGTGGGAAGAGGGAAGTTTGAGTCCTCGGCTTTTCTCTTGCTCCCTTCAGCAACATTCGTGGAAGGTTGGAGATTGTACTTCTTGTTGATCAAGCGCATGGCATATCGCTTGGATGCTTCATGAAGCTCTGAGAAAGTCCGAAACCGGAGATTTTCCAGCAAGGCTCTGTAGACCGGGATCATTCTGTTGATGCAAAAGTCCACCAGTTGTTGTTCAGTGACATTCGGGTCATAATAATCCAAAGCTTGGACTCTGAACCTCTTCGCATAATCATTCGGATGTTCATTGTTCTTCTGAGAAATTCTTCCTGAATCAGAGAGAGTGATCTGCTCTGAGACGAAGAAGTATTTCCGGTAGAAAGCATTAACCATTTCTCCCAGGTAGTTATGCTCCCTGGTACGATGTTGTTTTACCAAGTATATGCTCGGCCTGTCAGAGACTTTGAGAACTCCTTCAAACGAAATTGTGTCCATGTTCTCCTAGTGCTTCCAAGAATCGAGAAACATGTTCTCGGGCATTCCCAGTTCCATTGTAAAGTGTGAATTTTGGAGAAGTATAACCTTTCGGGAGAGGGATCCTCTGTGTAGCAGCAGGATATGGAGGTTGTTTACGGTGGACAGATGGTGTCTTGTCTTTTCATTGATCCTCCATAAAGCGTTCCAGGTTTTCACGGGTGATGAAGCATGCAGGTTCCTTCGTTGGTGGATTATCTGCAGCCTTGTGGAATTCATCATCGTATACTATATGGATCAGAGTGACTTCAGGATCAGCAGTCGAGGATGTTTCTTTGGCTTTCCCATTCTCTTGAGTTTTCTCTGACATCTTTGTCAGTGAGAGTTTTGAGATAATTGCACAGCTCTCTCTGCATTGCAGCCATGTCAATCTGGTTTTTGGAAAGAGTCTCTTGCACCTTCATAAAATCACCTATGGTAGGTGGATTTTCTCTGATTTCTTCGGAATAGCGGCCGAACAGGGATGGTCTCCAATGTTGGTTTGAGGAGGAGTGGTATCACCAGCACCGATGTTGGAAGTAAGAGTAGTTTCTGGAGTACCACCATTATTGCTAGTGCTAGCGTTGTTTTAATTAGGAGTTGTAACTGAACCTGTCCTAAGATCAACCATTTTGTGAAAGTTTGAGATTGCAACCGAGAGATTAATCTCCCACTGTGGTCGCCAATCTGTAGATGGGGAAAAACGATTTGCTGGTTTTTCAGGGAATTGAAGAGACGAGCGTGTTGTCGAGACTCCTCAACCGAGCAAACTGTTCTACCTCACACAGATGCACTGCAAAGGGAGTACTTAGATTCGAGATATCAATATGTAGGACTCCGACCTAAACTAAGTCAATGGTCGTTCCAGAGTCAATTCGGTCGCAAAGAGGGAGATGGGTTCATCTATAGGAGGGAAGCTAAGAATTATGTGGGATTGATGATGATCAAGGATTGTGGATGTGTTGAAGGTTTCTACAAGTTTTCTGTGAACTGTTGTGTTCAAAGTAAGTTCTGGTCGATTGATGGAATTTCTGAGAGTGATGACTCGAAAAATTGTCCTCCTTTCAATCATGGATCCAGAGACTTATTTATATTTTCAAAATAAACACATTGATCCCTGCAAGTGTGACGGTGTCTTGAGTGAAAGAGTGGGAAAGTGGGAAATCGTGGTGAAACCAGTTCCAGGTCGTGCGGAGACTTGGTTAACCTTCCACCCACTACTTTGCTAACTCCTTCAACCGTTTGCACGACTTACTCACATTTCTCATCGTGGATGAATCCATGCGCCGTAGGCCGCCAGACCAAAATACTAATTGATATCCCCCATGTGACGTGATTGATGTCTCACAAATCGTGGAGTCTGCATGACAGACGTGTATTAGTCAGTTGTTGACTAATTAGACAATGAGTCTAGGTTTTGTTGAATTGAGCATGAGTGACGAATGCTCAGTGATTCATGGATCGAACATGTCTGTTGAGGCATATAGTTCTTTGAATTATGTTGACATTGCGCATATTAGCAAACATTGTAAATTCGACGACTGAGCATCGATTCGATGAATTACTGAATATTGATAGTTGGATCAATATTCAAGCAACAGAGCAAGTATAGATCAATTCGACAAATCAATGAATATTGATAGTTGGATCAATATTCGAGCAAATGAGCAAGTATTGCTCAATTCGATGAATCACTGATACCTTACTGAATATTGATAGTTGGATCAATATTCGAGCAACTGAGCAAGTATGGCTCAATTCGATGAATTGTTTATTGGTGACGCGACCCAAAAAAATATTAATTAAAATATTGGTAGAGTACCGAATATTATATAATTAATCAATATGTTGCAACATAAATTTATTAGTGTTTGAACTTGCTCAGAATGATGATTTGCAGAGCGTTTGTTCGAAACCCTAATTTTTGATCAATTGTTCGTCAATTGATGAATTGCTGAAAAGAGGTCATGAGTAAGGAAGGGACCGACCACATGGAATTATGGGCGTCCATGTGATTCCCAAGTGCTCTACTGAGCGTGCACCAGAGTTCTGAGTTGGCCAGTTGGTGAAAGAATGATGTTTAAATGTCGGTTTCATCATTTATTGAAATAGTGCTCGATTGAGCATTAGGTAATAAAACCTAATTATGGAAAGTGAGGGACCGACCAAGAGGGCATGGAACCATCCCTTGGTGGGCATGGGACCAGCGGATAGTCGTTTGAGAAAATTCCAAGTTGGTTGGAAAGAGTTGGACCCAATATGAGCAATTGAGCAAATTAGGTCAGAATCATAAGAATGTGTGGGACCGGCTTATTGCAGGCCTTAGGGCCATCCTTAGTCGGTCAAGGAAGCATGCACGTGTCACCATAATTTCCATGTCTCAGTCCTGAGAATTTCGGTATTTTCTGATGTGCGTTTGAGCAATATTTTGAATTTTCAGTAGAGTTTGATCTTTGACTGAAATTCTTGATGTTACTCGAATGAGCAAGTAGAACTTTGTTCGTTTGATCAAAATTTGGAAAATATTAAAATAATAATATTTAATACTTGGCGTGAGTAGCCTAGTCGGTCATGTGACCATTTGACTTTTTGGTTTTTTCATGGTTTGAGCAATATTTGAGAAAATATGAAGAAACCATGATTTTTGCTCAAACTGAGGAGTTTCATGAGGTGAGGAAATAATAATTATGAAAGACTAGGGATTGTAAGGTGTAGGACCGTCCACGGCTAGGGCATGGTCATCCGGCCAGGTATCCCGGTCCCGCAACACCTTTCCCTATTTTTATTATTTTTCATGAAACCGTAAAAATATGAAGAAACCATGAGTTTTTCTCAAACAAGGAAAGTTGCTAGAATGAAGGAGTTTTCATGAGTTCAATGAAAATAATAAAATAAGGGAAAATAATGGAAGAAGCATGGGGACCGGCGACGACTAGGGCATGGTCGGCCCCCTGGGCGCCTCTTCATTATTTTAATATTATTATTTTCTCTCTCCTGTTTTGTGTAGGATTCCTCATTTGTCCATATTTTTGAATGCTCGTCCGTGCATCATTGTTGAGTACACTTGCACCATTTTCTTGGGCTTACTCAGTGATGGTCCAGATTCCTGATTGTTGAGTATTTATTACTAATTCATGAAATTTAGTAGAGAATAATTCATGAAACTGAGTAATAAAGGTGAGTAGTTATTTACTATCAATCCATAAGATCAGCCGTGGATTCGATTATGGATTCGGAATAATAAAATAAGCATTACCATCCCATAGGATCGTGGACTCGACTACAGAATCGAAGTAATAAAATTGTTTATCACCATTTCATGATATCATCCGTGGATTCGATCATGAAATCGGAGTAATGAGACTATCCATTACCATTCCATGAGATCAGTCGTGGATTCGATCATGAAATCAGATTAATGAGATAAAATAGATTATCTTCTAGGAATTCAGTGGTGAATGTCATGGTAGAATTAATCTATTGCAGAAGGAATATTATCCAGTTAAAGAGTCATACCCGTTTTGAAAGGTGCATAGTCAGGAAACAGCGAGTGTTGCCGATGTCTTGAAGGCGTTTTTCCCTCTCAACAATTATGTATGGAGAACCGCCTGAATCTATACACGATCTCTCTACATAGTCAGGGAACAGTGAGTGTCACCGACGTCCTGAAGGCGTTTTGCCCTCTGAACATACAATTATGTAGGAGGACTACCAATCATTCTTCTATGTAGAGGGGTCATAAAAAAATGCACAGCATCGAACACTCAGCTAGTATGAGGCTTTTCGAGAATCATATTCATCATGGCTCTGAGAGGAACTCGATCAGAGATCGTGAAATGGTTCACGGATCGTAAAATATGAATCGTCACATGCGTTCCTGAAGCCGGGTCAGAAACATGCAGTATCATGATTTTACGATTTTGACCTTTGTTGAAAATCCATCATCAACACTTAAACGAAGTTGACTCTAGTTTACAATCAAGCGACTTTAGTTGAGTTTTGACACACTAAAATATGACATACCAACGCTTGGTGAGTTCAACAGAGCTATGCTCTAACAGCTTTCGCTACTTGTCTTCTTTTATCCTCTTCGAAATCTTGATAAAATCTCTGTCTTGTACTCCCTTAAAAATTATTTTGAAGTTTCCTTAAATATCCCTAAGAATATTATGGCTTGGGAATATTATGGAACTAAGAAATCCAATTTTGGAAATTATTTTCGTCACTTTTTTGAGGCAGGGATCGATCCTACCCTATTTCCCGTCGTAGGTAGGGATTGTACTTGATCCCAAACTATTTTGTCCATAACTTTTGCATACGAATTCAGAATGACCTCATATTTTGCGTTCTTTTCGTCTCTTCATTCTCTACAACATAGAGTTAGATACTCCTGAATTTGATCGAGTTCCTCTAGGTCCTCAGTCCAGCACCTCGTTTATGTACGTTTCAGCACTATTTTCACTCCTTTTGGATAATTCTACCTAAATAAGGTAAACAAAAGAAAACAAGAGTAATACAAGGTAATATGAAGGAAACATAACAAATAAAAGCATGGAATTGATAACAAAAGTGTAGTAAATTATGCACTTATCAACATGGAATGTTGAATGGATTGTCGAGACTGTTGAAAATTTTAGTTGGTATGTTACAGTTCCTACCTTAGCTAGCCACCACCTGGTAAGGACCAAAAAAATTTGGATGCTAACTTCAAATTCCCCCTCAACTGCACTTTAGACTGTCTATAAGGTTGTAGTCTTAAGTAAACCAATCACGCACATAAAATGATCTTTCTAATTTATTCTTATCATCTTGGTGTTTAATTATATGTTGAGTAGACTCCAATGCATCTTTAAGTAACAACACCATATCATGTCTTTGTTGTAGATACTCATTCACTGCAGCATGTACCCAGACTTAGAAGAAAGAATTCCAAACTGTGGGGGAGAATATCCATATAGTGCCTAAAAAAGAGCAAGTTTTAGACTGGTATGGTATGAGGTTTTCAACCACCACTCTGCTAGAGATAACCATGAGACTCATTTGGAGGGATTAAAGTTGGTCATACGCCTCAGATAAGACTCTAGAAAAGTGTCTACTTTTTCTGTTTTCCCATCTATTTGAGGGTGGTAGGCAGTACTTAAATGCAGTGAAGTACCTACTTTAGCAAACAACACTTGCCAGAAATTATTGATGAGAACACTATATATGTCTGAGACAATGGACTTAGGCATGCCATGCAACTTGGAGATATTATCTAGAAATCTTTTATCTACTGAAGAAGCTGTATATGGATGAACCAGAGCAATAAAGTGATAATATTTTGTAAATCTGTCCACAACTACCAAAATCTCTTCCCTACCTTTTGACTTTGGCAATCCTGTTATGAAGTCCATACTAATATGCTTCCAAGCTTGATCTAGAATTGGTAGAGGTTAAAGTAGCTCTGCTGGAGATGTATTGACCCTTTTTGTTGCTGGCATATGCCACATTCCTTGACATAAATGATAATATGTTTCTTCAAACCTACCCAATAAAAGTATAACTTGGCCATATAATAACTTGCTTTCCCTCCTGAATGGCCACCGATGGCTGATGAGTGAATTGTAACAAGGATTTTACTTCTAATGTCACCAGTACTACCAACATACATCCTATGTTTATATATTATTAATCCTTGTTAACTGGTAAAACGATCTCTAACTCTTTCTTCTATTAATAGTTCAGGAATTAACTTTTGAGCCAAGGTATCATCAGTATAACTTTCTTGAATCTCTTGTAAACAAACTGGTTGCACCTGGGAGATAGCTTGATAGGTGGACATGTTAGAGCATTGCTCGGTCGAACTCGCATGCGTTGATATCTCAAGCATGTTTGTCAATGTTAGTGATCAAAACTATAAGTCTTGATTTCTAGCCTATTTATAGATGTCTCGTACTAGGATATAGATAGTGTAGTTGAGATTAGATCTCTCGGCATTCATCTCTTGAAGACGAAGAACTACTAAGGGGAGCTTGTGGAACTTGTTCGACAAAAGGTATGTGGATACTTGAACTCATCTATCACTTGGAAAGTTTATTTCTACTATCTCCTATATTGAGACATAAGTCGTGTTACGATATAGTTTTCTCTATACACATTTGAGATTTCGAGCTGAGTATATCTCACTTACATATTTCTTGAAATATGTGTTGGTAAGCTTTCGCTTCGACCAAGTTCATATTATATTATAAGAAATTTTCCGAGTAACATCTTACATGCTTTGTGTGATACAATCATTTGATGTAGGATTGGAATGTTTTGATAATGATTATTTCAATATCTTGAAAATTGCTTCGATGCTAATAGTGTGTGAAAACGACTATTTTCATTATAGAAGAATGTTTCAATGATTGAAATAAAGAGTTGATGATGTAACCATCTTTGGATATAAGCATATATAGTGTGTTCGCACATTAGTGTATAAATCCATAAACCGGGAACCAAGAGTATGCATATGTGTGTATACGAAATTGGTGAAGGAGACAAGATAAGTATATGCATACCCGTACGCATACTGGCGGAAGTTTTCGAACCGAAAATTTCTGCTGAGTTTGGAAACTTAACAAACTCAAAATACGATTGCTTAAGTATGCATACCCGTACGCATACTTAAGCTGGTTACTTTGTCAAATCGGTCAATTCATGACCTTAAACATTTAAATCATAAGGAATGCAATCTTTGCAAACCGTGGCTATAATATTCATGATTGATTCAAGTGAATCAAACCGATTTGGTTTCGATTGTGTTTTCTATACAATTGAACAACTCTTTAACTAGTTTCATTTGAGTCATTTGAACTAGTTATGTTTAAGATGAATAAGGTTGATATGAGAGTAATCATATGGCTAACCTCGGTTAACTATTTGTGAACCAACCTGGTGTACACGTTTAGGTACGGTTACATAAACCTAAATGAGGGTACATTTCATTTGTCGGTAACAAGCTAAGTTCGATCTAATGGTTGAAAGATATTATCTTGGTTGAATCAGGTTTTTCATCTAACGGTGAATATTGAATGCTTTGTTACCAAGGTAACTTGGATTGCAAACCCTTATTTGAAAATTATATAAAGGAGAACTATAGCAACTGGGGAACCTAATCCCCACACCTCTTGTGTGTTACTAGTTGCATAAATAGAGTTGATTCTCCTTTAACCTTGGGTTTCTTCTCGAGATCCTGTAGGTTAACGACTTGAAGACTTTATTGGGATTGTGAAACCTGACCCAACTATTATCTTTGTAGTTGCGTGATCTGATCTTGATGTTTCTATCGTGTTGAGTGCAATTGAAATTATTGGCTCGAGATTTTATATCTCCGATATGCAAGATAAAAAAGTAATTACAAACAAACTTCGCCTCATCGTTTTTGATTCCACAATAACTTGTTTCTCTAGTCGATTAAGTTTATTGTGAGGTGATTGATAATTCTAGGTTGTTCTTCGGGAATATAAGTTTGGTTATCAATTGGTTCCTGTTCACCTTGATTTATCAAAAGACGGAACAAAAACTCTTGGGTATTTATGTGGGAGATAGATTTATTCAATCCTATAGACTTTTCTGTGTGAGACAGATTTTTCTATCAAGTCTTCGACTTTGGGTCGTAACAACTCTTGGTTGTGGGTGAGATCAGATAAGGGAATCAAGTGTGTAGTATCTTGTTGGGATCAGAGACATATAGAGTTCAACTACAGTCCAATCCGAAGTTAATTGGTAGTAGGTTAGTGTCTGTAGTGGCTTAATACAGTGTGGTGTTCAATTTGGAGTAGGTCCCGGGGTTTTTCAACATTTGCGGTTTCCTCGTTAACAAAATTTTGGTGTCTGTGTTATTTCTTTTTCGCGTTATATTTTGTTATATAATTGAAATATCACAGGTTGTGCGTTAAGATCAATCAATTAGAATATCCAACCTTGGGTTGTTGATTTACATTGATTGAAACTTGAACATTGGTCTTTGGTACCATTCAAGTTACTATTCTTATATTCAATCGGACTCGCAGATTTCAGTTTGCTGATTGCGGATTGAATTAAGAGTTAGAGATATTAAACTCTTTGATATACTTTATTCTAGATTGAGTCTGACTGTCTAGTTGATTCTCTAGAAAGTGTATTGGAGTAAGTCATCTCAGATTGCCAGACGAATTGTTGGGTGTGGTTGTTAGACCCCCGCATTTTCAATTGGTATCAGAGCAGGCAAACACTATAAACCTAATAAGTTTGTGTTTGTTTGATCCTTTGCCCTATCGGAAATTTATTTGGAAAACTTGCTCTTGGCATCTGTAACGCACGCCAGAAATCCTTAAAGATTGTTCAAAGATTATTATTGACAAAGCCTCTGGTTTCTCATGATAATCTCATTTCATCTAATATCTTGAAAAACTTAGATGATGAGAAACAATCTAAAGGAAAAATTAAAACAAAGGGAAGATTGAGAAAACGTTCGTTATGCTCAAAGATATGGACTCTCACTAGATTAACTCTTAATCTTTTTGAGAAATACTATCGTAATGGATCAATTGACAAAGATCTATTTAGAGATTTTGAAAGCGTTTTTAGATTCTTAGAAAAACTTAGTTCTGTTAAGTTTAAGAATCGACCCGATAAAAGTTTTGTACACGTAAAACTATGGAATAATGATGTACGAACTGAACACGCTGTCAACACAAGTAGATCCAATATGTTTTCTCATATTTTTGGCACAGGGTCAAGGTATCAGAAGAATCTTCTTTCTAGTCATATGAAAAGGAAGATAGAAAGCGTTGACAACCCTGATTATCACCATTACTTTGATTATATCATTGGGACTGCTCACAAATATCAACCAGAAATGTTGCATGAGTATCTCTCCGCACATCGTGCCACTTGGTAACAAGCTTGGCATTACCCCATTTGTATATATCTTGAGATGGGGCAAGAAATGGTTTGATTTGTGAATAGTTGGGTTAAAAGGTTATCATGTCATTACAGCATAATTAAGTAAGCTTTCTACTGCATCCGTCTCCTTAATCAAATTTTGGTTTCACGGGTTGCTCTATTTTGGTGTGTGAACATCAAAGGAAATCCTACATTCCTTTTGTGGGTCGCGGTTCATAAACGGGTCCAAGCCCATTTGTGGGTATATAAAGAAGAAAGTACGCGTACCTTCTTCTCCATCCCATTAGTCCGCGTACGTGAAATTTCTAGGGTTCATTAAATTCCTCCAGTAACTTCCTAGGAGGAAAATAAGACAAAGGGGTGTTCAAGGTTCATTCCAAGTAAGTGATTTCTTCTTGTTTTTCCTTCCAGTTTCTAGATCTCATGATGAATTTCAAATCTTCAAAAAGGATTTCCAAAAATTTGGGTTCTTCATCTTCTAGCATGAATCCTCCTATAGATCAAGATTCTCTTAGGATTAGATTTGTCAATGATTCTTGTGCTAGAGTTTTTGAAAGTATTTCATCTAATGGATTTATTCTAGAAAAGAAATTGGATTTTTCTAGTGGTTATAAAGAGGATTTAATTTGTTTTGAAAAGTTTAAGCTTGGAAACATCTTTGATGGTCTTGGTGAAGGATTTGATACTCTTACTAGAATCTTCTATGCCAACATTTATGATGTTGCTTAAAGACATGGAATTCAAGACCATGGTTAATAGAAAAAGGGTTCATGTAACTAGAGAGTTAATTTCAAAGATTACTAATATTCCTCTTGGGAATTATCGCCTTCCAAGACCTTGTCATGAACGTCTCTCTTACGAAACCATCTCCATTGGTCTATGTGTTAAGAGTGTAGCTTGGAATGAAGGTAAGTTTCCTACCAATGATCTTAGTCTTGCCTTGACGTCTTTTGCTAAACTTGGAATATCTAATCTTTGTTCCTCTACGATTGAGAATTCTCGTTGGAGTCGTGAGTTTGCGGAATTGGTTTATTTCGTTGTGTTGGATTTTCAAAGTCTCGACATTTGTGGTTTCATCATTTTTCAAATGGTGTCGATGACATCCTCCAACAAGAAGCTGGGATTTCCTTGCTTGATTGAGCGAATTTGTCGCACTTTCGATATAGATCCAATTGGGAACTCCATTGGTTCTCTCAAACTTGTCTGACCGTGTACCTTCAATCGCATGAAGGAGAATGCTTGCAAGAGACAAAGGTTCAACACACTTGATGGCTCATGTGATTCCTCTTCCATGAATCTTCTTTATCAAATTCACAAAGATGTTTGTAAGATCAATGCTAAAGTAAGGTGTGTTCAAGAGCAACTACTTGTAATTTCTACCAAGTTTCCGGATATCAAGGATGACATGGATAGGATTCAAGCCACTCTTATGGTTTCGGATGATGAAGATGTTGACCAATCTTTCCGTGACTTGTCTCTCGTTGTTTTGAGAGATGTTTCTTATGTCTAGTAAATTTTCTTTTTGTGTTTTTTAGAAGAATAACTAGGGTTTGGAATAGCCATTATTGTGAGTACACATAGCTATGTCCAACGATTTTCATCTTCATGTTTTTTAGATTTATTTATTTAAATTCTAAGTTTTTTGGAAGATGATTTTTGCAATTTTAATCTTTATGATTTTATATATTGCAAATTGTTATGGGATATGTTGTTTACATCCGTGAACCTGTGATTGTCCCATACTTGTTCAAAAGTTATCTCTATTATGTCGGTATGAATGTATTGATAGAAGATAGAATGAAATTTTGACATTACAAAAGTTAAAGCCTTCTATGTCATTGTTTTGATGGAAGAAAGGATAAAACTTTTGTTTACAAGGATTAAGCCTATTGTATGTCATTGTACAAATAGTGATGGAAAATAGGATGAATCCTTGTCTATTCCGCAGTATTTGGTCGATCTCCGATCCACATTTTTGTGCATATACTGTGTTGGTCTGTAAGGTTCCTTATGTTTGAGCATGACCAATAAATTGATCATTCTCTTTTGGTTATTTTAGTTGTTGCTCCGTAAGTTCTCTTATGTCGAGCATGACCAATTGAATTGATCACTTTTGTAGTTAATTTGGTTGTGTATTCCAATTGAATTAATGATGGGTTTTCTTGTGGTTAATTATAATTGTGCATTTCGATTGGATTAATCATGAATTCTTTTGTGGATAATTCAATTGAATACTTTGGATTCAAATTCATGTTTTCATGTGATTTGATTTTGTCCAAAGAAATCATTATTTTCTTGTGAAAGTAAGGTCGCCTTTGTTATTCCCTCGGGGATGACATTTTATGGAGGAGAGTTCATATTGAATTTCTTCTTAATTGCCAAATCTTTGTGGGGAGTGCGGCTGTGGAATTTTAGGGGTTATCTTGTATCTTTATTAACTCCTTGATGAATGCATTTAGCTTCGGCTTTATGATTGCATCTAAATAAGTTGGTATGGTATTCTCTTTTAGTCATGAAGTATCTCCGTGGAAATTTCATGAGGATCCCACTAGTTTTCGTACCTTTGCCAATTTATATTGATAAAAAGGGGGAGAATTAATGTGTAGTATGATAATACAAATACATATGGTCTACGGATCATTATGTAAGGGGGAGTGGTTTTCATGTTGAGATAAAGTATTGACTAAGCGAGAGTGATGAATTTCACCATAGTATTGTTATCAAAGTTGTGATACAATTGGAATTTGATGTTGTGTAATAATACTATGACATTGTATAACAATGATTGAGAGCATTTTGTTTTCTCATTATTATATCTACGGATCTTCAACAACTATGATGCTGAACTTACAACCTTTAGGATAATGGAGTACTTGGAAGTGACGAAGAATTCGAGTCGCGTTGAAGATGCAAAGGAGATCAAACATGTGGATGGGAAGCTACAATTTTTATCTATTTTGTAATCCATATGTATTGATAGTTTTGTCACTAAAATTGACAAATAGGGAGATTGTTAGAGCATTGCTCGGTCGAACTCACATGCGTTTCTATCTCAAGCATGCTTGTCAATGTTAGTGATCAAAACTATAAGTCTTGATTTCTATCCTATTTATAAATATCTCAGACTAGGATATAGATAGTGTAGTTGAGCTTAGATCTTTCAGTGTTCATCTCTTGAAGACGATCTAAGGGGAGCTTGTGGAACTTATTCGACAAAAGGTATGAGACTTGAACTCATCTATCACTTGGAAAGTCTATTTCTACTATCTCCTATATTGAGACATAAGTCGTGTTACGTTATAGTTTTCTCTATACACATTTGAGATTTCGAGATGAGTATATATCTCGCTTACATATTTCTCGAAATATGTGTTGGTAGGCTTTCTCTTTGACCAAGTTCTACTTATATCATGAGAAAATTTCCGAGTAACATCTTACATGGTTTGTGTGATACAATCATTTGATGTAGGCTTGGAATGTTTCGATAATGATTATTTCAATATCTTGAAAATTGCTTTGATGCTAATAGTGTGTGAAAACGGCTATTGTCATTATAGAAGAATGTCTCAATGATTGAAATAAAGAGTTGACGATGTCACCATCTTTGGATATAAACATATATAGTGTGTTCGCACATTAGTGTATAAATCCATAAACCGGGAACCAAGAGTATGCATATTTGTTTATACGAAATTGGTGAAGAGACAAGATAAGTATGCGTACCCGTATGCATACTGGCGGAAGTTTTTGAACCGAAAATTTCTGCTGAGTTTGGAAACTTAACAAACTCAAAATCCGGTTGCTTAAGTATGCATACCCGTGCGCATACTTAAGCTGGTTACTTTTTCAAATCGGTCAGTTCATGGACTTAAACATTTAAATCATAAGGCATGCAATCTTTGCAAACCGTGGCTATAATATTCATGATTGATTCAAGTAAATCAAACCGATTTGGTTTCGATTGTGTTTTCTATACAATTGAACAACTCTTTAACTAGTTTCATTTGAGTCATTTGAACTAGTTATGGTTAACATGAATAAGGTTGATATGAAAGTAATCATATGGCTAACCTCGGTTAACTATTTGTGAACCAACCTGGTGTACACGTTTAGGTACGGTTACATAAACCTAAATGAGGGTACATTTTATTTGTGTGTAACAAGATAAGTTCGATCTAACGGTTGAAAGATATTATCTTGGTTGAATCAGGTTTTTCATCTAACGGTGAATATTGAATGCTTTGTTACCAAGGTAACTTGGATTGCAAACCCTGATTTTAAAACTATATAAAGGAGAACTATAGCAACTGGGAAACCTAATCCCTACACCTCCTGTGTGTGACTAGTTGCATAACTAGAGTCGATTCTCCTTTAACCTTGGGTTTCTTCTCGAGACCTTGTAGGTTAACGACTTGAAGACTTCATTGGGATTATGAAGCCAGACCCAACTATTATCTTTATAGTTATGTGATCTGATCTTGTTGTTTCTATCGTGTTGAGTGCAATTGAAATAATTGGCTCGAGATTTTATATCTCTGATAGGCAAGATAGAAAATTAATCACAAACAAACTTCGTCTCATCATTTGTGATTCCACAATAACTTGTTTCGCTATTCGATTAAGTTTATTGTGAGGTGATTGATAATTCTAAGCTGTTCTTAGGGAGTATAAGTCCGGGTTATCAATTGGTTCCTATTCACCTTGATTTATCAAAAGACGGAATAAAAATTGTTGGGTATTTCTGTGGGAGACAGATTTATTCAATCCTATAGAGTTTTCTATGTGAGACAGATTTGTTTATCAAGTCTTCGACTTTGGGTCGTAGCAACTCGTAGTTGTGGGTGAGATCAGCTAAGGGAATCAAGTGCGTAGTATCTTGGTGGGATCAGAGACGTAAGGAGCGCAACTATACCTTGAATCAGTGTGAGATTGATTAGGGTTCAACTATAGTTCATCTGAAGTTAATTGGTAGTAGGCTAGTGTCTTTAGCGGCTTAATACAGTGTGGTGTTCAATCTGGACTGGGTTCCGGGGTTTTTCTGCATTTGCGGTTTCCTCGTTAACAAAATTTTGGTGTCTGTGTTATTTCTTTTCCGCATTATATTTTGTTATATAATTAAAAAATCATAGGTTGTGCGTTAAGATCAATCAATTAGAATATCCAACCTTGGGTTGTTGATTTACATTGATTGACACTTGAACATTGGTCTTTGGTACCGTTCAAGTTACTCTTCTTATATTCAATCGGGCTCGCATATTTCTATTTGCTGATTGCGGATTGATTAAGAGTTAGAAATATTAAACTCTTTGATATAATTTATTCTAGATTGAGTCTGACTGTCTAGTTGATTCTCTAGAAAGTGTATTGAAGTAAGTCCCCTCAGATTTCCAAACGAATTGTTGGGTGTGGTTGTTAGACCCCCGCATTTTCAGGAAGATTCTATTATATCAACTCTGGAGAGGGCATTAGCTACTACATTCTCAGTTTATTTTCACTTAAACTCATAGGTATATCCTAACAATTTAGCAAGCCATTTCAGTTGTAGCATTGAATGGACTCTCTGCTCTATGAAATATTTAATGCTTTGATGATCAGTGTAAATGGTAAATTTACTGGCCATCAAGTATGTCCTCCATTAATTGACTGCCATAATTGACTGCATTAATGGTTGCCATCATTTATGTTTTACAAGTAGACATGTTAAAAATCTTGTTCTCATACCTTTGCTGAAAAATACTATAGATCTCTTCTCCTGCATGAGGACAACTCCTACCCCCGGATCACAAACATCTATAGCTAGATTAAAAGGTTTAGAGCATTAAGATAGGAGTTGAAGTGACATTTGCTTCAAGTTGTTGAAAATCTGCTTGAGTTGTTGTACTCGAATGAAAGTTATTCTTCTTAAGCAATTTAGTCAGGGGTTTGCAAATAAGCCTATAATTGTTGAAAAACTTCTTGCAAGGTTATTCTATCATCTCTGGGTCAGCTGCAACACCTTTACCAGAAATGATGTGCCCTAAGTGAAAATACGGGGGTCTAGCAACCATACCCAACAATTCGTTTGGAAATCTGAGAGGACTTATTCCAATACACTTTCTAGAGAATCAATTAGACAGTGAGACTCAATCTAGAATAAAGTATATCAAAGAGTTTAATATCTCTAACTCTTAATTCAATCTGCAATCAGCAAATAGAAATCTGCGAACCCGATTGAATATAAAAGAATTACTTGAACGGTACCAAAGACCAATGTTCAAGTGTCAATCAATGTAAATCAACAACAAAAGGTAGGATATTCTAATTGATTGATCTTAATGCACAACCTGTGATATTTCAATAATATAACAAAATATAATGCGGAAAAGAAATAACACAGACACCAGAATTTTTGTTAAGGAGGAAACCGTAAATGCAGAAAAACCCCGGGAACTAGTCCAGATTAAACACCACACTGTATTAAGCCGCTACAGACACTAGCATACTACCAATTAAATTTGGACTGGACTGTAGTTGAACCCTAATCAATCTCACACTGATTCAAGGTACAGCTACGCTCCTTACGTATCTGATCACAACAGGATACTACACACTTGATTCCCTTAGCTGATCTCACCCACAACTACGAGTTGCTACGACCCAAAGTCGAAGACTTGATAAACAAATCTGTCTCACATAGAAAACTCTATAGGATTGAATAAATCTGTCTCCCACAGAAATACCTAAGAGTTTTTGTTCCGTATTTTGATAAATCAAGGTGAACATGAACCAATTGATAACCCGAACTTATATTCCCGAAGAACATCCTAGAGTTATCAATCACCTCACAATAAACTTAATCGACTAGCGAAACAAGTTATTGTGGAATCACAAACGATGAGACAAAGTTTGTTTGTGATTACTTTTTTATCTTGCCTATCGTATATATAAAATCTCGAGCCAATTATTTCAATTGCACTCAACACGATAGAAACAGCAAGATCATATCACGCAACTACAAAGATAGTAGTTGGGTCTGGCTTCGCAATCCCAATGAAGTCTTCAAGTCGTTAACCTACAGGGTCTCGAGAATAAACCTAAGGTTAAAGGAGAATTGACTCTAGTTATGCATCTAGTAACACACATGAGGTGTGGGGATTAGGTTTCCCAGTTGCTAGAATTCTCCTTTATATAGTTTTCAAATCAGGGTTTGCAATCCAAGTTATATTGGTAATAAAGCATTCAATATTCATCGTTATATGAAAAACCTGATTCAACCAAGCTAATATTTTTCAACCGTTAGATCGAACTTAGCTTGTTACACACAAATGAAATGTACCCTCATTTAGGTTTATGTAACCGTACCCAAACGTGTACACCATGTTGGTTCAGAAATAGTTAACCGAGGTTAGCCATATGATTACTTTCATATCATCCTTATTCATCTTAACCATAACTAGTTCAAATGACTCAAATGAAGCTAGTTAAAGAGTTGCTCAATTACTATATTCTCATGGATTTATACAAGAACACAATTGAAGCAAAATCGGTTTGATTCACTCGAATCGATACGTGAACATTATATCCACGGTTTGCAAAGATTGTATTCCTTATTGATAAATGTTTTAGGTTCATGTACAACCGATTTTAGAAAATAACCTACTTAAGTATGTGTACGGGTATGCGTACTTAAGTAACCGGATTTGGGTTTGTTTTAGTTTTCAAACTCAGCAGAAATTCACGGACGTGAACTTTCCGCCGGTTTGTGTACGGGTACGCGTACTTTAGGTAATCGGATGAGTTTGGTTTTGGTTTTCAAACTCAGTAGAAATTCACGGACGTGAACTTTCCGCCAGTATGCGTATGCTTATATCCAAAGATGGTTACAATATTCTAAACTCTTTATTTCAATCATTGAAACATTCTTCTATAATGACAATAGCCGTTTTCACACACTATTAGCATCAAAGCAATTTTCAAGATATTGAAATAATCATTATCGAAACATTCCAAGTCTTACACCAAATGATTGTATCACACAAACCATGTAAGATGTAACTCGGCAATTTTCTCATGATATAAGTAGAACTTGGTCAAAGCGAAAGCCTACCAACACATATTTCGAGAAATATGTGAGCGAGATATATACTCATCTCAAAATCTCAAATGTGTATAGAGAAAACTATAACGTAACACGACTTATGTCTCAATATAGGAGATAGAGTAGAAATAGACTTTCCAAGTGATAGATTAGTTTAAGTGTCCACATACCTTTTGTCGATGAAGTTCCACAAGCTCTCCTTAGTAGGTCTTCGTCTTCAAGTGATAAACGTCGTGAAGTCTAAGCTCAACTACACAAACTATGTCCTAGTCCGAGACATCTATAAATAGGCTATAAATTAAGACTTATAGTTTTGATCACTAACATTGACAAACATGCTTGAGATAGCAACGCATGCGAGTTCGACCGAGTATTGCTCTAACAATCTCCCCTTTTGTCAATTTTAGTGACAAAACTATCAATACATATGGATTACAAAAATAAATAAAAATTGTAGCTTCTCATCCAAATGCTTGATCTCCTTGGCATATTCAACGCGACTCGAAATCTTCGTCACTTCCAAGTACTCCATGATCCTAAAGGTTGTAAGTTCAGCATCATAGTTGTTGAAGATCCGTAACGATAACAATGAGAAAACAAATGCTCTCAATCATTGTTATACAATGTCATAGTATTATTACACAACATCAAAGTTCAATTGTATCAAAACTTTGACAACAATACTATGGTGATATGTATCACTATCCCTTAGTCAATACTTCATCTCGACATGAAAATCACTCCCCCTTACATAATGATCCGTAAATCATATGTATATGTAGTATCACACTACACATTAATTCTCCCCCTTTTTTTTGAATATAAATTGGCAAAGGTACGAAAACTAGTGGGATCCCCATGAAATTTTCATAGAGATACTTCATGACCAAAAGAGAATACCATATCAACTTATTTAGATGCCATCATAAAGCCGAAGCTAAATGCATTCATCAAGGAGTTTATAAAGATACAAGATAACCCCTATAATATTCCACAGTCGCACTCCCCACAAAGATTTGGAAATTAAGCACAAGTTCAAAAATAACTCTCCCTCATACAATGTCATTCCCGAAAGAACAAAAAAGGCGACCTTACTTTCACAAGAAAAGAAGGATTTCCTTGGACATAACCAAATCACATGAAAACATGAATTTGAGTCCAAAGTATTCAATTGAATTATCCACAAAAGAATTCATGATTAATCCAATCGAAGCGCATAATTAAATTTACCACAAGAAAACTCATAATTAGTTCAACCGAAATTTCACAACTAAATTAACCACAAGAAAGTGATCAATTCAATTGGACATGCTCGTCATAAGAGGACTTACGGAGCAACAACTAAACTGACCACAAGAGAATGATCAATTCAATTGGTCATGCTCAAACATAAGAAAACTTATGGAGCAACATAGTATATGCACAAAAATGTGGATCGGAGATCGACCAATACTGCGGAATAGACAAGGATTCATTCTATTTTCCATCACTATTTGCACAATGACATATAATAGACTTAATCCTTGTAAACAAAAGTTTTATCCTTTCTTCCATCAAATAATGACATAAAAGGCTTTAACTTTTATAATGTCAAAGGTTCATTCTATCTTCTATCAATATTTTCATACCGACATAATAGAGATAACTTTTGAACAAGTATGGGACAGTCACAGGTTCACGGACGTAAACAACATATCCCGTAACACTTTGTAACATATAAAATCATAAAGATTAAAATTGCAAAAATCATCTTTCAAATAACTTAGAATTTAAATAAATAAATCTAAAAACATTAAAGATGAAAATCGTTGGACATATCTATGTGTACTCACAATGATGGATATTCCAAACCCTAGTTATTCTTCTAAACACACAAAAGAAAGATTTACTAGAAAATCAAAGTTCCTTGAGAACCTCATACCTTTCAATGAATCCATCATAGACGGTGTCACTGATTTCCTTCACTCTTCTGACCATAGAAACTCCATGTTCGTGAGTGGTAGCTCAAGGAATGAGTCCTAAAACTATGTTTTAACCTAAACCTGCAAGTATACAGGATCTAAAGTAGTGAGTGAGCAAATAAGGGGAAGTCCACAGGGACAAGGAGGGAGCTGGTGTTGTTTTCTAAATCTTTCTAGTGACTAAAAGCACTAGGGCATTTGAATCCACCCAATAATCCTAAGCTAAGGCAATACCTATTCAAATTATGTTCTTGTTCCTTTCCAGATAAAACTACAATGAATGATCTATCAGTTAGTCTCCCTAACTCACCCCTAGTATAAGCTGTCTTCTTACAGCACAACCTATCACAGGCTCATTTGGTTCAATTAGCTAACTGTCATTCCTTTATCAATTAAGCACATTTCTTCCTCCAAAGAGGTCTAAATGGATGACTTATCAACCAACTTCACTAACTCACCCCTAGTATCAACTGTCTTCTTACAGTACAATTGATCACAGGCTAATTTGATCCATTAGCTAACTATCATTCCTAAAGCAATGAAGCACAACAAGAACAACAACATGAACATGAATTATCTTAACATATGATTATGGGTTTCATCAAAACCCTAGTTATTAAATTAGAACATGATGAACACAATACTGAAAATAAACTACTACAACTTGGTGCACCGGCTACTCCGGGCATAACTCTAACACATACCCACAACATCTATTTATACTCAATTACACTTTACAAGCAAAACCCCCAAAACAGTAAATTAGGGTTTCTGAAAATTGAAATTCAGTTTACCTAATCCTTGATAATGGCTTCTGTACGTCGACCCATTCTTCTTCTGACTCTCCTGCTCCTCTCCATGCCTTCCAATTGCGTATCTAACTCGACCTAATTCATTGATTTTCTCATCTAGGGTTTCAGAGAAAAAAGAGGGGAAATCGATGAATTAGGTGGGTAGAGTGGTAGGGAAATGATGGGAAAGGAGATGGGTTGTTGTAGAGTGGTGATGGTGGCTATGGCAGGTGGAGAAGGTGGTTGTGGCAGTGGCAGGGCGTGGTGGTGATGGAGTTGCAGACGGAGGTGAGGGGAAAGAGAAGAAGAAGTCGATGGGAAATTTGGGTAAAGTGTGTTTGGTTCGGGTATAGGGAATTTTGTGTTTGGGTGTTGATCGGGTACAACGAGTTTGATGATTTGAGAAGCTCAGCCGTTGGATGTGGAATTGATAGATCAATATGACGGCGAGATAGAAGGGAGCTTGTAGCGACCGTTGGATGAATAATACATCAAAATTAACGGCGCAGATTAGAGTTAGGTGTTGTAGTGTGAAGCAGGATCTTCAGATTTTGATGAGCGACGATGAGGCGACCATAGGATGCTGAGATGATCCAATCTGACGGCTACAGGAGAAGTGGGCTATGGATATTGGAAATGGTTTGGGTGAGGGTTTTGGGCCTTGGGTATGCCAAGCCCATATCTTCTTTAAGGACAATTCTTCCTCTTCAAGCCCAGTTCTAGCTTTTTGGTCTTGCGCACAACATTCTTCGCGGCTTCCTTGTGTAATTCCTCCCGATTTTTCACTACTTTTCTGCTATTTTCGCTCTGCAATTCATCCAAGCTTTATTTGGTACCTAAAAATACAAAATTAATTAATAAAAATATTTATTCTTGAAAACAATGAAAATACAGAATATGGGATAAAATGTAGAATTAATGCACAAAAGATGAGTTAAATGCCAAGAAAAATATATAGAAATATGCACTTTTTAGCACTCATCAGTGAGTAAGCACACAAACTTTACGATCAACAACCCGAGCAAGTTGTCTATCTTTGACACAATCCATGATGAGATTCTTCTGAGTCCGTATCAGAATATTTTGATTTGCAAGGATTTTGGCCTGACCATCTAAGAGTTGGTTTATTTGCAGTTGAAGATTTGCAAACTCGACCTTTGAATCGTTCTGAAACAAGTTAAATCCTTGACATAATCATCAATCCAAGAGTTGTGCTCCTTCCTTGCAAGCATATTCTTCATAACCAGCTCTTGAAACGAATCGCGTTCTTGAGTGTCTTCCTCCATGTCAAGATGCACAATCTCTTGAGATTTTGCAGAGTTCTCCATATAATTTTTGTTAGGGATGGAGAAAACATAATATATAGAATATATACATATGTGTTTGTAAACAGGAGAAGGAGACTCTTGTTATGGAAACCCTTGAACTCACTAGAGGAGGACACGAACGTTCGTGGAACAGTCAGCAGAAAGAACACAAAAATAACAAAAATATTGTACAATCATACTTGAGCATTCCTCAATTATCATCCTTGCAGCTCCCAAGCTAGATACAAGGATGAAAATACCTGGAATCAGGTGGTAGATTGAGAAAAATCTCACTACGATCATTGAGGAAAGAGTTGTAAAAAACATCAGAATGTTTAACCTTTGTGTTCCTTGCCTTTCTTCGGTTGACTTTCATCCCAGACGAGTAGGATACAACCTGTTTAACATATCCGTCAGAAGGATTTCTCTGAGGACAAAATCTAGGACCTCTTGAGATTGGTTCAAGAGGATCAGGATTTAGAGAAATCCATTTCATAGACTTTGATTTATCAGACTCATTTTTATACACACAGGGAATGTGTTCATTAGTGGCACAAGAATTTATACCATTGAGATGAACATGTATCATTTGACGATTTCTCGAAAGGAAATCATTTCTATAAGAGTTCTGGTTTTCTGTAGGTAAGAACCTCTTTGTAGATGTCCTCCGACGATCTACTCCATTGACAGTAGAAAGAAGTAATTTATGCAGGACAAAAATTTGTTTCTTTCTGGAAAAACAATGAAGAGCATAGTGATTCTTTTTGCACAGAAAGAACAACATCGTGGATTAGAGACATGATTACCTTGACCAAAAACTTCTCTCTGCACATGCAACTTTTGCAAGTGCTTCACCGTAGGTAATTCCTTGGAGGAATTTTTCTTTACGCTAGGTAAAACCTTGTGAGTGTCAGGATAAGGTGTGGAGAATGACTTAATCATTAAGACAGAGTTTTCCTTTTTCAAGGTGTTACACTGTTCTCGGGCAAGTTGAAGAGATGCAAACAGTTTCTCTTTTTCAACACGATAGCTGTTTATTTCTGATGAATGAGCCTTGACCAAACGCTTTTCTCTAATTGAGTCTTATCTAACAGTATCTTCAAGAGTACTAATATTTTCACGATGTAAAGTAGTTTCTTGAACCAGTTGTTCGATGTCGTTAGAGAGAGATTCAATGAAGATGTAGAGTTCACGTTCCCTTTCAAGAGATTTCTCAACTTCATCCATAAGCTGATCATTCTTTTCTTCAAGAATCTTAATTTTAGAAGCTTGGAGATCAGCACAGTTTTTTAATGATCCGGTGAGTTCCATTTCAGATTCTGACATTAAATCACAGAACTTGTTTTTCCCTCGGGATTCGGAAAAATATACTAAGGAGCTATCCTTTGAGGCAAATCCAAGTTTTTTTGTAATCAGAATATTTGGAAAACATATCAATATGCGTTATCTTGTGAGATACTTCTTAGGTCCTCAGAACACAGATTGCTACAAACACAAACTTGTAAGGTCTTGAATGTGTTTGCCTGCTCTGATACCAATTGAAAATGCGGGTGGTCTAACAACCACACCCAACAATTCGTTTGACAATCTGAGAGGACTTACTCAAATACACTTTCTAGAGAATCAATTGGACAGTCAGACTCAATCTAGAATAAAGTATATCAAAGAGTTTAATATCTCTAACTCTTAATTTAATCTGCAATCAGCAAATAGAAATATGCGACCCCGATTGAATATAAGAGACTTACTTGAACGGTACCAAAGACCAATGTTCAAGTGTCAATCAATGTAAATCAACAAACAAAGGTTGGATATTCTAATTGATTGATCTTAATGCACAACCTGTGATATTTCAATTTTATAACAAAATATAATGCGGAAAAGAAATAACACATACACCAGAATTTTGATAACGAGGAAACCGCAAATGCAGAAAAACCCCGTGACCTAGTCCAGGTTGAAAACCACACTATATTAAGCCGCTACAGACACTAGCCCACTACCAATTAACTTTGGAATGGACTGTAGTTGAACCCTAATCAATCTCACACTGATTCAAGGTACAGTTGCGCTCCTTACGTCTCTGATCCCAGCAGGATACTACGCACTTGATTCCCTTAGCTGATCTCACCCACAACTAAGAGTTGCTACGACCCAAAGTCAAAGACTTGATAAACAAATCTGTCTCACACATAAAAGTATATATGATTGAATAAATTTGTCTCCCACAGAAATACCCAACAGTTTTTGTTCCGTCTTTTGATAAACCTAGGTGAACAGGAACCAGTTGATAAACCAGACTTATATTCCCGAAGAACAGCCTAGTATTATCAATCACCTCACAATAAACTTAATCGACTAGCGAAACAAGTTATTGTGGAATCACAAACGATGAGACGAAGGTGTTTGTGATTACTTTTCTTGCCTATCAGAGATATAAATCTCAAGCCAATTTTACAATTGCACTCAATCACGATAGAAACAGCAAGATCATATCACGCAACTACAAAGAGAATAATTGGATCTGGCTTCACAATCCCAATGAAGTCTTCAATTCGTTAACCTACAGGGTCTCGAGAAGAAACCTAAGGTTAAAGGAGAATAGACTCTAGTTATGCAACTAGTAGCACACAGGACGTGTTGGGATTAGGTTTCCCAGTTGCTAGAGTTCTCCTTTATATAGTTTTCAAATCAGCATTTGCAATCCAAGTTATCTTGGTAACAAAGCATTCAATATTCACCGTTAGATGAAAAAAATGATTCAACCAAGCTAATATCTTTCAACCGTTAGATCGAACTTAGCTTATTACACACAAATGAAATGTACCCTCATTTAGGTTTATGTAACCGTACCCAAACGTGTACAACATGTTGGTTCACAAATAGTTAACCGAGGTTAGCCATATGATTACTCTCATATCATCCTTATTCATTTTAACCATAACTAGTTCAAATGACTCAAATGAAACTAGTTAAAGAGTTGTTCAATTGCTATATTCTCATGGATTTATACAAGAACACAATTGAAGCAAAATCGGTTTGATTCACTCGAATCGATACATGAACATTATAGCCACGGTTTGCAAAGATTGCATTCCTCACTGATAAATGTGTTTAGGTTCATGTACAACCGATTTTAGAAAGTAACCTACTTAATTATGCGTACAGGTATGCGTACTTAAGTAACCGGATTTGAGTTTGTTTTAGTTTTCAAACTCAACAGAAATTCACGGACGTGAACTTTCTGCCAGTATGCGTACGGTTACGCGTACTTTAGGTAACCGGATGAGTTTGGTTTTCAAAATCAGCAGAAATTCACGGGTACGCATACTTACCCAGTCTCCTACAACCTTTTTGTATACACACAAGTATGCATACTTTAGATTTTCGGTTTTGGACTTATACACTATTGTGCGAACACACTATGCTTATATCCAAAGGTGGTTACAAGATTCTAAAATCTTTATTTCAATCATTGAAACATTCTTCTATAATGACAATAGCCTTTTTCACACACTATTAACATCAAAGCAATTTTTCAAAATATTGAAATAATCATTATCGAAACATTCCAAATCTTACACCAAATGATTGTATCACACAAACCATGTAAGATATTACTCGGAAATTTTCTCATGATATAAGATGAACTTGGTCGAAGAGAAAGCTTACCAACACATATTTCGAGAAATATGTAAGCGAGATATACTCAGCTCGAAATCTCAAATGTGTATAGAGAAAACTATATCGTAACACGACTTATGTATCAATATAGGAGATAGAGTAGAAATACACTTTCCAAGTGATAGATGAGTTTAAGTCTCCACATACCTTTTTTCGATGAAGTTCCACAAGATCTCCTTAGTAGTTCTTCGTCTTCAAGTGATAAACGCCGTGAAGTCTAAGCTCAACTACACAAACTATGTCCTAGTCCGAGACATTTATAAATAGGCTAGAAATCAAGACTTATAGTTTTGATCACTAACATTGACAAACATGCTTGAGATAGCAACGCATGCGAGTTCGATCGAGCAGTGCTCTAACATTAAGTATTCAATTTCAGATTGCCCAAAAGAGCACTTGCTAAGTTTAGAAAAGAGAGAGAATGTTCCACGAAAATAAATAAGATCTGACATGAAGAAACTATTCTTAAAAAAGTATTTTCTTGCTTCTAAAGTTGCAGCAATCTGCACAGGTGGTGCACTTACGAATACTGGGAAAGGTACAAAAATTTGTAGGCAAGCTTCCCACACCACAACATCACTCCAGCAGTCATCATTCGATACTTCCATGAAGGGTTACTTCCATAACAAAGGTGTTTGATTGATGCAAAGTCAAGTGGTGCTGATAGGTGGTGCACTTAGCAGCAACAAGAAGTTCTCTTAAGAAACCTGCAGCAACAAGAGCACCAAAGACACCAACCACGCAAATATTCAAAATGTTGCGCCCGATAAAGCTTCAGACCGATCCAGTCATATTCAGCCCGACCCTAAGATAGTGTATTTTGGTTATTTGTGTTACATGTTCCATTGTATGTTTGGAAAAATGATTGATTATCGGTGGGATCCATGAATCCCGTTGCTCCATTATCTATTGTGTTAGCTATAACTTTGAAAAAACCTTGAGAAATGGTTGGATCTTTGGATCCTAAGGCCAAGCACAATGGTAAGCGGTCTCCCTTCACTATAGCTTAATTGTAGGGAAATCCAATTATTATGGTCTTTCGTTTCGCTTTAGTGTAGAGAAATCCCTTAGCTACTCTTAAAAGATGATTAGATTTGATCCCCTTTAAACTAAGGGAAATCACACAGAAATCGAGTATCCAGATCCGTGAAAAATTCACTTTACGGAAACTCAGTTTCTTTATCATTTCAAACGAATAATTAGTTTTTTTCCGTTGAAAAATTCACTTTACGAAAACTCGTTTTTTTTGTAATTTCGAACGGATACTTAGTTTTTATTTCTGAATTTTCAGTATTACTCCTACCATTTCACTTTTAACTCTTTTATTTTACAAAAAAATCCTTCTTTCCTATTAGTATATCTCCATCTTTTTCTCTTAATTTTTTTTACACGTAAATAATATTTATCTAAATCAATTGAAATAAAATTTGAAAAATAGAAAACCCCGCAGACTTCATCTTTCTCTCTTAATTTTTTTTACACGTAAATAATATTTATCTAAATCAATTGAAATAAAATTTGAAAAATAGAAAACCCCGAAACTCTGCGTTATTGTGTTTCCGTGTGATTAAACTAAGGGATACCTCTCACCCATAGTGGGGAGCACATCCCACCCATTTCGCTTGGCTTCAAATAAGCTATAACAAAGAGAAATGTGTTGTCATTGTGCCTGGCGTAACATCTCTACTGTATAAAGATTTGGATGTGATACTCTTAATCCAGATCAGGTCATTTAAACTAATCTTGTTAGTTATGGATACAAACTGGTTGGTTAGATGTCATTTTGAAATCAGTTTATGTACGAATGTTAATGGTCTGCTTGATGATTCTAAATTTGTTTCTAATCCTTCTTCGGTCATGTAACCAAGTTGACTCATTATATCAATATTATTATTAATGTGCCTGCTTTCCTAAGAGAAAAAAAAAAGGTATTGGCAGACGCTTAATGGATACCCGGGGATACAAATATCCATAGGACCTTGGATCACGTCAACAAAATAAATGAGAAGTTTGCTATTTAGTCCAGTAAACCCGATCCGGGATACTGTGTAGTCCAGCAGAAAGTTGGTTTTAACCGGTGGTCCAAAGAGGTTTAAAAACATATGAAATTACCTCTCTACCCATGTCCATAGACACGTGTGTCAGATTACACAGGTTCAACATTTACTTTTCAGATTTCTTCTCCCTTCATTTCAGTTTTTCTTTTCAATTCTCTTTTATCTTCTCGACTGTTTTCTTCTCTCTTCATCTTTCAATTTTCTTCTTTTAATTACAGAAATCAAAAACTGAAAGAAACCAATTCATCAACAGCCGTTACAGAAACCAATTACATAACCCAAATCATCAACGACAGTTACAGAAATCAAAAACTCATCAACAACATATGTTTCAGACCTAATTTTCATTTCATTCAATTAAAGAGAGAATATGGGATTGAATAGAACAATTAAGCGGACAATTAGAGAAGAAATCGTAGAAGAAAACCCTTCACCAGCAAAAATAAGAAGAAGAAACGATGTTGATTCACCATCAACAAACCCAAAAGGAACCCCCCATGCTGCTACTTCACCAATAACAAGAAGTAAGAGTAAAGTTGTTACTCCTTCACCAGCAAGGAGGAAGAAAGCAAATGTACATCAGGGAAAAGGTAAGTTGTTGTCGATTTTTCGATTTTTATGCTCAGTAGAATCACTACATCTTTGTACGTAGTGTGTGATTTACATGTATTCATATGTTATATGCTCAGTAGAATCACTACATCTCCGTATGTAGTGTGTGATTTACTTGTTTTCACTTGTTGTGTATGTATTCGACACATGCACTGTATGTTTCATATGTTTTATGATCAATAGAATCACTACATCTTTGTATGTAGTGTATGATATACTTGTTTTCAGTTTATGTGTATGTAATTTGACATTACATATTGACATGCAGTGTGTGATTCATATGTTTTATGCTCAATAGAGTTAGTACATCTCTGTATGTAGTGTGTGGTTTACTTTTTATATTCATATGTAGTGACTCTGATTTCACTTTTATGTGTATGTAGTGGTTTTTATGTGTATGTAATTTGACACTACATATGGACATGCAGTATGTACATACTAGACAAAGATATGTTGTCTAGTGTGTACTACATATGAATATGTTGACTGATACTTCTTTGACAATGATGCTAAATATTGGTGTGCAAAAATATACTAACGCTTGTAACTCACCAAATAGCAGCAGTTAAAAAGACAAGGAAATCACCAGCAACACAAAAAGGGGAGAAAGCTCTTACTGCTGCACCAAAAGGGAAGAAAGCTCTTACTGTTGCACCAAAAGCAAAGGGGAAAAAAACAATGATACATGTAAAAAAAGGTACCCTTCAACTGGAACTGCAAAAGGAACTGCAACTGTTTTATAATTCTAGTAAAACCACCACATAAGTCTCAATATGCTTTAGTACTAATAACACCAGTAGATATGTATATGTCCATGTTGATATGTCGATATTGTGATATGTTATTCAGGTGATATGAAGCTTAGGAAAGCAGGTGGAAAACCTAGAAGTTTATACCGATCCGGTTACAAGGGCTTATATATGCTAGTAAAGAAGATTAAGAGTAAAAACCTTAAACTGAGTGAGGCCCAATTGCAGAAGATTAGTGAAGCTTCATATGGCAACCTGTTCTTGATGTTTTGGTACACAAAGTTTGATTTGGAGCATTGGTTAAAGCTAGAAGAAGTTGTTACCAAAATGATACGTTGTTACAGGAAAGGTCGAGAGTCATTGAAGCAGTTAGGGAAACAAACCCTGGGTCCTATATTGATTTCGACTTCAATGATGCAACAAAGAGATTCAATAGACTGTTTATTTGATTTGGAGCTTGTAAAGAGGGAAATAGATTGTGTCGTCCAATGATATTCTTGGATTTTACATTTCTTACTGGGACTTTCAAAGGAGCTCTCATGGCGGCAACATGTATTAACGACAACCAAGTTTACTGTTTTTTTCTCGTTCCTATGGAAGATCTAGTTTAATATGCACTGTCTATTTGAATTTACTGTCAATAACAAAATGTGTTGTTAGTAACTTTTATATAGTAGATACTGATATTACATGTAGAGTTTGAGTATATCAATATGTAGTGGTATACTGACATGTAATATCAGCATGTAGTAGTATACTCATTGTTAGTATTGTAGTCAATGAGTAATCTAATTACATTTTTTATATGTACTGATGGTTTTCAGCCGATTTTTAGGAATAAATGTTAAGTATACTTTACTGCATGCCAATATGTACCATTAGGTTTCCACACTACATACTGATTTGTACTGGTTGTTTTCTTTTTAGCAGTTGCTTAACATAGCTGAGAATTCTTTTTTGTAGGTTTTTATCCTCTCGCATATGCATTAGTTTCTGCAGAAACTAATGACAGTTGAGAATGGTTTTTGAAGAATCTGAAGGAAGCTTTGGAAACGATCAGTACATATACATAACTACATATAAGTATACCACTACATATTGGTATGTATTGTCAGTGATATAGATGCTTTAACCTATAATACTGACATGTAATATCAGTATCTAATATTATATGTCAGTGATAGATACTCATTGACACTACTATATAAAAATTACGAATAACGAGGGGGTGTAGATGGTGAATGAAACTTAACAACACAATTCATTATTCGAAATCTAAATATCACTACATACTGGAAATCGAAAAATTTCTTAGAACCAACAAAAACAGTAAATTCATACACTTATAATGATTGTACTGTAAAGAGAAACTGTTCTTAAGCAAATTAGTTGGTACCGACGAATGAAAAACATTTTCAAAGTAAAGTTATCGTGGTGAAATTTTCAAATAATAGCTGGTGGAAAAAATGGTAACGTCACTAGTATACTTCATTTCACATTCTGCTGCACGTTCAAAAGCCTGTGATAAAAAAACAGAGAAGTCAACACATAATATATACTTAATAAGAAATGAAGACAATAACACATAAAAGTTTTCTACTTTTGAAGTTTGAAACGCATACCTGTTACAAAAATCATTCTTCATAATACTCGTACTGACGGACAAGAGTGCATGTTTCCTTGTTGTGATGAGTCTTCAAATTACAGGTTGAACACTTGGCAAATTTCCTGTTATTTTCAAATTTATTTTTAATACGCTTTCCCTTTCTCCTACCTAGTGGAGCCCTAATTACAGCTGGTGGAAGAACGGTATCGTCTTCTTCATACTCATCAGGCCTGACAAATAATATGTAGTGTCATCTTTCCACATACTGATATTACAACTAAGAATAGTAACTAAACATAATATGTACCCTGTATATCATTTCCTTAAAAAAATATCAAAAAGTATTGTTTAAAAGACACATACTGGTCGTGGTTAGGAACAGGTCTAATAGCTATTGATTATAACTCACGATAACTACTACATGCTGATATTACATGTCAGTATACCACTACATATTGATATACTCAAACTCTACATGTAATATCAGTATCTACTATATAAAAGTTACTAACAACACATTTTGTTATTGACAGTAAATTCAAATAGACAGTGCATATTAAACTAGATCTTCCATAGGAACAAGAAAAAAACAGTAAACTTGGTTGTCGTTAATACATGTTGCCGCCATGAGAGCTCCTTTGAAAGTCCCAGTAAGAAATGTAAAATCCAAGAATATCATTGGACGACACAATCTATTGCCCTCTTACAAGCTCCAAATCAAATAAACGGTCTATTGAATCTCTTTGTTGCATCATTGAAGTCGAAATCAATATAGGACCTAGGGTTTGTTTCCCTAACTGCATTCACCCACCACGCAAGATCAGTGTACGACATGACATCATCTCCAAAAATCCGTTTATGTGACAACTCAAGTGCATGATATGCATGATGATACTCTATATGGATCCCTCCTCCAACTTTAACATAGTCTACAATGTCTGCTGTCTTTATGAGAGGATTGTGTCTCACATGCTCATGAATTAAATTTTTCATAAGCCTCCTAGTAACTCTTGGATTCTTCAAAATATAACCACCACCACAGGTGTACCTCCCGACATATTTCTTTATCTTAAAAACATCAATAGAACTACCAATGGCAGTTGCATGAAGCTTCCATGGGCAACCTTTCTCACTGCATACGGCGGTGAATCTCTCTAGGTCATTCATCAACTTATTTACCTTATGACCAGTTCTCAAAAAGTATTTTTTACAAACTACACATACAACATTAACACCATCATATAATAGTTGCTTTGTATCCTCAAAAATATGCTCCCAACCATCTGAAAAAAGCGCACTTGGAGCCTCTTTACCATCTTTCAAATAAATGTTCTTTGCACTAACAACTAAGTATGCATTGCTGTCAACATCTGCACGCCTAGAACTAGATCCGCCAGATGTAATAACATGCAACTGCAATTCAAAGAAAGCAGATTTATTTCCAAAATGTAATGCAGCGAGACTCTGGGCATTACATCAGCAAGAATAGGAACAATCACTTCATTCCGAACATAGTTAACAACAATTGTCAATAGAGTCAACCAACTCCATGTATTACAGATAGCAAACTTCAAATCTTCTAAAGTAAAAAAATCTGTAACCAAATATCCAAAGTGGAATTGCTTGTGGTATACATGACAGTAACAAGAAATCAATGAATCTTGAGCAGCGGCAGACATGTTAACCCCCCAAAAAATGATCTTTTGACTCTTGAGGCAATCTCTGTTTAAAAAGATGTTCTCTTGACCCTATAATAAATGATCCAAAAATTAACATATATTGATTCCATATGTAGTGGATTTTCAATACTCACATATCAACTATCAATTGTGTGCTACATATTACTATGTTGTCTGATACTTCCTTGAGAATGATGCGTGCATATTGGTCTGTAAACCTTTTTAGTGTACTACGTATTGCATATCAATACGTTATTGACATGTACTAAGTCTCTGAAATGGATACGCAGTATGTTTTGACATGTACTGAGTCTCTAAATGGATATGTATAGACATGTTGTATGCAGTACATATTGACACGTACTGACATGTACTGAGTCTCTAAATGGATATGTATAAACATATTGTATGCAGTATGTATTTTCAATTAGGTTTATCTCGTATTGGTATGTATTGTAGGATAAACATAGTAATACATATTTGTATGTTGTATGTTCTGTTCTCGTATTGACAGTACTACTCATACATTGTTATGTATTCCAAAGATGAAGATAAAAATTAGTTTTACGACGATTCGTATTGCAATATTACTACATAAATCTGTCTAAATAGAGAACATATCTCAAAAATACGAATAACAGATCAAGAAAATTACTTAAAAAACGAAAGAAAACTGAATTTAACAATGTAAATCATGGTAAACTGAACTGATAAAGAAATTTAACAATGTACATCATAAAAAATTGTTTAACCTAATTGTTCATCATGATTTCAAGAAGAAAAAAACAGTGTAGTAGCAGAGGAAGATGATTATAGTACAGAGGAAGAAAAAAAAAACCTAATTGTAGTCTGAGATAAACTGTCAGAGAGACAAGAAAAACGCAGCAGCAGAGAGAGAAGAAAAACGCAGCAGCAGAGAAAGCGAGAGAAATTTGGATCTGAGATGAAGAAAGAAAAGAAAGAAGCTTGAATTTGATTCTGTTTATGTACGGTTGCAGAAGGATACATTGGATAAAAAAAAAACCAGATGAAACACGTCGCAAGAGTGCTGGACGAAAGAATAAGAAATCTGGTCCAAAAACCTGTTTTTGGACCAGCGATTAATTTTTTTTGTGTGCTGGACCACACATTAACGGGGTTTTCAAGGACTGGACTAACCAGTAATTCCTAGAAATAAGATACCATATGATAGATACGGGCCTAATTTACCCCGATCTAGTTCAAGTCAGATATAAAAGAGTAAGATTGCATCTATACTGTCTCCCAAGTCCCAACTTGACCCTGCCACCATACAGCCTATAATTGGCGTAGGCTGCTGCCACAACTGCAAAATCATTCTCTAATAAACTATTTATCATATACGGCCTCCATTTCAGAGAAAACTGTACTTTCACTTTTGGCATATTTTTAGGCAAAAATAAAAAATAAAGTGACTGAATAGAGGTAGTACAAGGCATTTACAAAATGGCATACGCTTAGATGCAAACTGAGCCATCAGAACCTAAGAGATAGAATGCTCAGCATGTGTCACAATTCACAAGAGCAATGAATACACATCCCAATCTATGAGACAAAATACTTAGCATGGATCACCAGGACATTCAAGAGCTGGAAACAGCAAAACTAGACATCCAAATCGAGAGAATGCTTAGTAAATGGACCATAAGAACAACGGCACCATCATACTTATATAACACATACATGAACACGAACATAAAACAGATCATTAATTATCTTAAAAAGGATATATATATATATAGCTTCGATAGTTCAAGTTCTAACCAGAATCACAGAGCAAGTAACTAGTAAACGCTATATAAAAGTCGAAATAAAACCAACCATCCTTTCTTAGTACCATAAACACCTAATAAAAGAAAACATATATATATGATCTAGTCTTTTTAAACCCCTAGGAAACTCGTCTTCATATGGAGTAAGTCGAAGAAAACATCATCCATCTTGAAAAGGTTGATAAAACACCAATTTTATTGAACTCCTGCAGAAAAAGAGAACCAAAATATAATATAAAATGTAATTAAGACCAAGTCTTTACCAGTGACAATTAGATGTAACCTTTCTTTAAGTTTTGTTACTCTCAACTAAATAGACGCACAACCTTTTTCTTAAATTCTGTTATGTTCAACTATACAGTCGCAGAAGTATATGAAAAATAAAATGAAGTACCTAGTATGTCGATGTATATAATTCACACAAGCTCAGGACGACGTTTTAGTAATAGAGTGACCCTGTCAATTGAGAAATTTGTTAACAGATATCAGTATCCTGTAAACCAAGCAACATGTAGAATTGCTAATTTTTTACTTCATTAAGTACATACCTTCCCACCAGTTTCCTCTAGAGGCACTGTATAAATTGGTCCCAGTTGAGTCATCTTCATCCCCATCCTTCTTCTTGAACTGAAAGATTCACATAAATTAATAATTTTTAATCAACGTGCTGCTACATAGGCCATTAAAGGCTCCAAGTTCATGTGTTATTTTGAATGATAATTGGTATCTTAGTGGGTTTATTTTGTAATGCATGAGGAAATGAAGATATGATTCAGACTCACAAGAGGTGGTTGATAAGTTCGAGGGTTTGAAGAATCATTATAAACATCCTGGTAGTCTTGACAACCATAGTAAATTGACGAGCTCAGATGGCACGGATCTGCTCCTTTGTCATTCCTGTCCCTGCTACTCGCACTATACCCTTCGTTGGCCCTTTTAAAATCCCCTAAAAAGAATAACATAGCATATTCAAAGATCATTTCGAGATACACATTGCATAACAAATTAACAAAAAAAAGAGCTTGGGGTCATTTGTTTCTTTGTATTAAGCTTGGTATGTACTAGAAACTCCCAGGTAGCAACTTCCTGAAGGGCATAGAAGATCTCAAATTTATAAGAAGGTTTTAAAAAGTATCACAAAGTTAGAAAAAGAAAAGGCTAACTTGAGAGACTCATACAACATTGTACAATATTTAGTGCAATTGCATAACTCAGCTCATGATGCTACACACGGTGAAAACCGGCAAAAACAGAAAATGGCTGAAAATCAAGAATAACCTTGTACTATCTGAATCAAAAGCATAGAATTTATCCTCTTTGAACGAGACATCAATAATGTCAATTAAGCCATTTTAGTCAGACATTAACATGATCTAGCAACAAGTTGTTTTCTACTAAGATCAATTCTTTGCGGCAAAGATCAAGATCAACCCTTCCCGTCATGTAATTCCCAATTAAACTACACCAAGGACCCCCTCGGTCGAGTCATATTTAATGTCTCTTGATAAAAAAGGAAAGAAATAATTAAAAAAAATGTGCAAATTCACAAACCTTGAGAATCTGATTTAATGTTCCATGAGTGAGAAGAATCCCTTCCTCGAATCTGAAAAAAAAAATACCCCCCAACAACAAACAAAATAAGAGTTCAGAAATTTACATGCAGGTTTCATTGTATTAAAAAAAAAATTCTCCTTATCCACAAAAGATTCCAACCAATTTCTTCGCTTCGGTGACAAAATAATTGTAAGAAAAGAAAAAAAACAATAAATGAAAAACAGAGATATTTCAGAATTCACAAATGGGTTTGGAAATTAAGATTTTAACAAGGAAACAAAATCTGAAAATTCAAAACAAAACGAAACAAAACAAAAAAACCCTTAAACTAGATCCCCAAATCTCTGTCTTTCCCAAAAGTGAACCTAATAAACAATTCAACATATAATAAACGAAAGAAATGAAAAGAAAAAGAGAAAAAGAAGGACCCAAACAGAGTAACTGGTAATAATTCGTGTAAGAAGAAGAAGAAGAGGAGAATTACCGTTGATGGAGTAGAAAACACAGAGTCAAACAACTCAGATGATGAAGTTGAAGTAGGATTGCTAGACGATGATTTCTTGTTATCAAAAAGGTCAGAAGAAAACGAAGATGATGATTTCCCTTGAGAAGTCGAAGAAGACTTCTTCTTCCCATGAGAAGAAGAAGACTTCCCTGCTTTTTTCCCACTCCCTTCCATTTCTCTCACAAACCTTAAAAAAACAGAAGATAAGATTGATTTGCAGAGTGAAGAAGAAGAAGAAGAACACGTGAAAATTGCAGCAGAGGAGAAAAGTAAAAGTTGTAACGAAACGAAGTTGTTGTTGTGGTGGTGGTGGTGGAGAGAGTGTGAGTGAAAAACGTCTCTGCCTTAAAATCCGAATTTATAGAATTCCAGAAAAATACGGCACTTAAACTTTGTTACTACTTACTACTACTAGTGTGGCCGGTCCACTCCATCCCCATCCCCATGTGCCGTCATTTAAAGCATCAATCTTGTTTCGGTTTCTCACTCTCTCTATCTCTAAATACTGTTTCTTTCTTCTTCTCATCAAATCTTTGATACTCCTTTTCAATTTCTTTCTGATTTTCTCTTTTTTTCCTACAATGGAAACTTGGAAAACTAAGGGATTGGTGGCACGTAACTCTATAGCTTTTATCCATTGTAAAAGTGGGTCTATTTGACACATGCCAACCTACTATAACCACGTGTATATTAATCGGATAATTTATGCTTTCTCAATTGTTCTCTCCGACCTAGACTCCTAGCATTTTGGTTGGCTATTGTGTTTTTCGGTTTATTGATATCGCAGTTGGTGAGTTGGCAAGATCTTTCTTTCCTTGTTTTGAAGCATAAGATCTTGAGTTCATTTAGAAACAAATCCCGGTTAAATTTCTTAATGATTGACTTTATTTGGAATCAAATCACAGTTGAATCTGTTGCTTAACAAAGGAGATATTACACTGACCGAGTTGGTACAGATTTAACGAGTCGATTTAACGAGTCGATTTAACGAGATTTTCTCTGGCACTCAAATGAGGGAGTATTATGTTGCAGCGACACAATGTTGTTGCATTATAATTTGCCTACCGGAAGATGCATCACCTAACGGAGAGTATAAGCATTAACAAATCTAATTTCAGAAGGACAACCACAAATAGAAACTCTACATCCTAAGGCTTATTCTTATGCACATGCTAAAAAAATGTTGTTTGGCATATCAGGTGGCATGGCAAACGGGTTGCGCCATGTTATGATTCAACAAGATGGTATAGAAACATGATGAGATTTGACCACTGAAATAACAACCCAAATTCACAAAGCTCACTGACTCATTCCTGAGAGTTCGGCCTACTCTTATCTTCTCATTATATGTCCAGAATAAGGCGTACAACTTATGCTTAAGTAATGACAGAACTTAAACCCTAATCTGGCCGACAAGATACGCAGATCCTGGTCGTTCTTCACTAAAGCTCCTTACCCAATTAAACGGCTAATTAACATTAATTAACACTTTTGTTACAGGGAGAGGGTATTCGGATCACGGGAGGGGGGAAACCGTACTCGACTCGTTCAATAGAACCGAGTCTAAACTGGCTATTTGAATCTGACAAATTTTCCCTTGACATCACATCAACAAAACACGATTCCTTCTAAAACTCAACAAAAATTCTTTCTTCTCGGCGTTCTCTCCCTCCGAACACCTCCAACCGCGAAAAACAACCCTAGAAATATTTTCTATTTTTATTCTGGTGTTGTTAAAGGTTTGTCTTGTATTCTCAGGCAGCAAAACCTGTCTAATAATAAACAGGGAAGAGTTTCCTAAGCGAGAACCAGTTGTGATGCCAACGAATATGCTCCCCAGTCCCCATTTACATCTGCAAAGTATTTGTGAGAAATTGCAGAAGAGAAACTGTTCTTCAATTGCGAACGATAATATTCCCATGGATTTTTTTGTTATCTCGCCCATATAAAATGAACAGAAATCACGTTTTCTCCATTACTTCTGTAAACGAACAAGAGAGCGAGAAACATTAAGTTCAATGACAGAAAAAAATAAGAACACTCTTGATTCTAAATTGTGACCAAAAGATTCAGGCAACAGAAAGAAAAAAAATCCTGTGTGTATTGATTCATAGACGCATTGCAAGAGTATTTGTGTGCATAGGTATATTTAATATGATGGTATCGCATTTCTTTTTCTGGTTGTACTGGTATTTGATTTTTCTCTTAGTGACTAGTGTGTACTTCTTGGGGAGCACAATTGTAACCAAGATCTTAGAGTTAACCACCTACGTCTGTAATCTTAGTTGGCCTTAAAAACACCTATACTCCATGTATTTACTTCCTTCTCCAGACCCAAAAATCTTCTTTTTTAGAAAAATTCCTGTTAGAGCATAGCTCGGTCAACCTCGCATGCGTTGCTATATCAAGCATGTTTGTCAATGTTAGTGATCAAAATTATAAAGTCTTGATTTCTAGCCAATTAGCTAAGTCTCGGACTAGGATAGGAAAAGTGTAGTTGATCTCAAGGAATTCATGGTGATTCAACGACAATGACGAAGATCTACACCGAGGAACCGTGGAACTTCATCAACAAAAAGGTATGTGAAGACTTGAACTTATCTATCACTCGAAAGTATATCTATTCTTCTCCTACTTCTTATGCGACAAAAGTCATATGTTATATAGACTAGATCATATACACTTGATATTTCGAGCTGAGTATTCATTGCTTATCTTTTACTCGAAATCATGTGTTGGTAAAGCGTTTCACTTTGATCAGGTTTATCTTCACCTAGTGACGAAAGTCATGAAAGTTTCAATCACTTTGGAAATTGCTCTGACGAGAAAGGTCTATTGTTCTTCATGACTGAATATCGCCCTCTGAGAATGTTTCAATGATTAAAATGAGAGTTAGATTATATAACCATGTATTCCTTGAACCAAAGTTTTCGAACTTTGTTGATCAAGAGAAATCGGTAGGATTGTGGAATTGGCTTGCCAAGTCCGCGAACTGACGGAAGTTCTCGACCGAGAATTTCTGTTGGGATTTCCAAAACTCGTTTGTGTGCTAAGTCCGCGAACTGGCGGAAGTTCTCGACCCGATAATTTTTGCTGAGTTTGGAAAACTCAACCGATTAACTTAAGTCCGCGAACTTGTTTGTGAACTTAAGAGGTTATGATCTAAAGATGTGCTCTGAACATGAAACATTAATTATTAAGGAATGCTTTATGCAAACCGTGGCTATAATGTTCATGAGCCGATTCTAATCGAATCGAATCATCTTTGTTTCAATTGTGTCTTGTGTAGTTACATAAGATCTCATAACAATTGAACAACTCTTAACTAGTTCATTTGAGTCAATTGAACTAGTTATGGTGAAGAAGAACATGATTAATATGAGATGCTCATATGGTTGACCTTTTGGGTTACCATGTTAAACCAATATATGTGTACTCGTTTGGGCATGGTTTTCTCAAACCCAGTAAACGTGTACCCAAGTGTGTGTGACAAGCTATGTCTTTCGATCTAACAGTTGAGAGATATTGGTTTGAATCTAAATCAGGTTTTCATCTAACGGTGGATAGAGTTTGCTTTGTACCTAAGGCAAAACCCTGATTTGAAGTTATATAAAGGAGACATCTAGCATTGAGAAAACCTAATCCCCACACGTCTGTGTGCTACTAGTGCGCTCGCTAGATTCGATCTCCATTAACTCTTGAGTTTCTTCTCTAAACTCGAGTTAACGACTTAAAGACTTCATTGGGATTGTGAAGCCAGTCCGATACTACTTTTATCGTAGTTGTGTGATCTGATCTTGCATCTTCTATCGTACGAGTACAATCGATTGATTGACTTGAGATCGTCAGAGTTCTCCGATAGGCAAGATAAAGAAGTCACAAACATCTTCGTCTCACTATTTGTGATTCCTCGACAATCCGCTTGTGTGGTCAGGAAGGATTGTAGAGAGGTGATTGATTAATCTAGGCTGTTCTTCGGGAATATAAGTCTGGATTATCAATTGGTTCTTGTTCACCTTGATTTTATATTTAAAGACGGAACAAAACCTAGGGTTTATCTGTGGGAGACAGATTTATCCTCTCGATAGACTTTTCAGTGTGAGACAGATTCGTTTATTATCAAGTCTGTGATTTTGGGTTGCAGCAACTCTTAGTTATGGGTGAGATCAGCTAAGGGAATCAAGTACGCAGTGTCATGCTGGGATCAGAGGCGTAGGAGTACAACTGTACCTTGTATCACTGGGAGATTGGTAGGGGTTCAACTATAGATCAGTCTGAAGTTAGTTTGCAGTAGGCTAGTGTCTGTAGCGGCTTAATACAGTGTGTATTCAATCTGGACTAGGTCCCGGGGTTTTTCTGCATTTGCGGTTTCCTCGTTAACAAAACTTCTGGTGTCTGTGTTATTTCTTTTCCGCATTATATTTTATATAATAAAAATAATACAAGTTGTGCGTTCGTGATCATCAATTGGAAATCCAACCTTAGGTTGTTGATTGATCCCTGGACATTGGTCTTTGGTACCGTCCAAGTTATCTCTCTTTGATAAAGACTCGCAGATTTCTATTTGCTTGAGTAAAGATCAAATCGAGAGATTGAGATAATAACTCCTTGAGATGCCTTTTATCTAGATTGAGTATGACTGTCTAGTTGATTCTCTAGCAAAGTATTTCGAAGTTAGTCCATACAGATTGCTAAGCGAAATATTGTGTGGTGTTGTTAGACCCCCGCTTTTTCACTTCCCATAAATTCAGGATGTTTGGAGGACACCGAACAAGATGAGTTTCTTTTCTGTTAGAGAAGAAGCACTAAATGGAACAATCTTAAAATCAAACTAAGTATGATATTAGTAATACTAGACGATCAAAACTGAAAGAAGAAGAATAAGAAATGGACGTCGAAATTTTATATTTCACCGTCACTAAAATGGCAGTGAATTGTTCAATTCACCAACATACAGGTGGTGGTGAGGTGTCGCATTTCACTATCACCTAACAGGGTAGAGAAATTCGGTATTCTCGTTTTATATCATCAACGTGAATACTTCATTTCCCTTCTACTGGCATGAACGAACTAAGGTTTTATAGACCATCTTTTTTTTTAGTAAAAATACGAATAAACAAGAGTGATTTTGATTTAAAAGTTTAGGGCTTGGAATTTTTTGTTTCCGACGAACTCTGTCATTCTGCTATATTTGGAGACCGCATATCACGAAATGTTTCATTTGCTGCTGCGTATAGACTTAATATCACGAATGGTTTCATTTGATTGTATATTAGCTTTGAAAATAGTTTCTAACATCCAAAATCTATCGTCATATATTCTACCTTTGTCGAAGATATAATTTCGGTGATCAAACGGTTCTACATTAGATGGGTCATAGATTGAAAATTTTAATCAGAAGAAGTACAGAGGAAGGACAAGAAGTAAAGGGGAAGAAGGACTCGTGTTTTGAAACGCGTAGGAGAGAATTTGTAAGAGGGTAATTCTGTCCAACTCATAGAAAAATATTGAACAGGTGAGTTGACTATGAGTTTTCCACTCCCTTGATCTGATATCCCCCTCCCTATAACAAAACTGTTAATTAAACTACTTACTCCTAATTAATACGTAGCCCTAACCATGCAGATGAATACACCCCACATTATTACTCGGAGCTAGCCCGTTACATAACAATACCTCCTCCTTAAAAGATCTTTGTCCTCAAGGATAGAATTTTGGAAAACTTGCCCTGATGTTAGTTGTATCTTCCCAAGTCGCATCTTCTGGATTTGAGTTAACCCATTGTATCAAGAGTTGTGGAACTGAGATGTTGTTGATCAGTGTAAATCTTTCTCCTAATATGGATGTTGGATCGACTTTGAACTGTCCATGTTGATCCACCAGAGGTAATAGGGGGGAAGGAACAATTGTGGCACCTACCTTCTTTTTAAGTTGTGATACATGGAAGACAGGGTGTACCTTGGAGTCTGGTGGCAGCTGAAGTCGATAAGCCATCGTACCAATCTTTTCGACGACTGTAAAAGGTCCATAGTACTTAGCTGACAGTTTGAGGTTCCTTCTCAAGGCTACTGTGGTTTGTCTATAAGGATGTAACTTCAAGTAAACTTCATCTCCTAACTGGAATGCTCTGTCCACCCTCTTCTTATCAGCAAAAAACTTCATTCTGTCTTGGGCCTTGTGGAGAGTCTCTTTGAGCAAGCTGAGCATTTGATCTCTTTCCTTTATATAAACTTCAACATCAGCCACTGAGGTAGTAACAGAGAGTGGGAAGGCTAGATGAGGGGGTTGGTAACCATATAAGGCCTTGAAGGGTGACATGTTCAAGCTAGAATGGTAGTTGGAGTTATACCACCACTCAGCCAAGGGAAGCCATTTACTCCAAGCTTTAGGGTTGTGCCCTGTCATGCACCTTAAGTAGTTATCTATGCAGGCATTAACTCTCTCAGTTTTCCCATCAGTTTGTGGGTGATAAGCTGCGCTGAGTCTCAAACTGGTACCAATAGAAGTGAAAAGGTCTTGCCAGAAGTTAATTGTAAAAATCTTATCTCTATCTTAGATGATGGAGATTGGCAGCCCATGTAGCTTGAATACATTGTTGAGGAAGTGTTATGCTAATGTTGATGCAGTGAATGGGTGACTCAGAGCTATGAAATGTGCATACTTAGTGAGCCTGTCTATTACCACCATAATGACATCCTTACCTCCAGATTTTGGTAGGCCTTCCACAAAATCCATGGTAATATGTTGCCAGGCATGATCAGGGATTGGAAATGGTTGAAGTAACCCATCTGGGTAGGTGTGCTCATTTTTATTCCATTGACAAATGTCACAAGATGCCACATACTCTATGATATCACTCTTCATTCCAGGCCACTGAAAATAAGCTTTGGCCCTCATGTAGCTTCCTTGAACTCCAGAATGTCCTCCAATGGCTGAGGCATGCAATGCAGTAAGGATAGAATGTCTAATCCCATGACCATCTCCCACATATATCATATCCTTACATCTAAGGATTCTATTAGTGTAGGTGTAATGACTCACAACATCCGCAGAGATTAGTAGTTTTGAAATTATTGAATTTGCAGCTTCATCATCTTCATAGATCTTGATAATTTCAGTGGCCCAAGAAGGTTGACAAGAGATGATAGAACTACAAGTAGCAGTGGGTAATCTAGATAAGGCATCAACAGCCTTATTCTCCATTCCTCCTTTATACTTGATCTCATAGTCATAACCAAGTAACTTCATGAGCCATCTTTGTTGCAACATAGTGGACATCCTTTGTTCCATGAAGTACTTTATACTCTGCTGGTCAGTGTGGATAATGAAATGGTTCCTCAACAAATAATTTCTTCACTTAGTGACTGGCATTACTATTGCAAGTAACTCCTTCTCATAATTTGAGAGTCCTAGGGACTTCGGGCCTAATGGCTTGCTGTGATAAGCTATTGTCCTTCCTTCTTGCATCAATACTGCTCCAACCCCTCTTGCACATGCATCAGTTTCTAAGACAAATGTTTTGGAAAAATCTGGCAATGCCAGGACTGGAGTGTTACACATGATTTTCTTGAGCTCATTAAAAGTTGCTTCAGCTTCTTCAGACGAATTATAAGCATTTTTTAAAGAAGATCAGTAAGTGGTTTGCAGATTGTGCCATACCCCTTAACAAAATTCCTGTAACACCCTGTTAAGCCCAAGAATCCTCTTAATTCCTTAAGTCAAGTAGGAGTAGGCCATGAAATCATACTTGAGATCTTATAAGGATCAGCAACAACTCCTTCAGAAGTGATAATATGGCCCAAATATTCTAATTCTTCTTGTGCAAAACAGCATTTTGACTGCTTAGCATAAATCTTATGTTTCCTCAAGAGCTCCAACACTATTTTTAAATGTTTAATATGATCAACATATGAGGGACTGTAAATCAAGATGTCATCAAAGAACACCAACACAAATTTTCTCAAATAAGGTTTGAAGACCTCATTCATAAGGGCTTGAAAGGTAGTTGGAGCATTGGTTAACCCAAAGGGCATTACCTTGAATTCATAGTGCCCTTCATGAGTTCTGAAAGTTGTTTTGTAAATATCAGCTATATCCATGAGAATCTGATGATAGCCATATCTGAGATCTAACTTGGTGAACACCACTGAGCCATTGAGTTTATCTAACATTTCATCTATGACTGGTATTGGAAACTTGTCTTTTATGGTGATGTCATTGAGATGCCTGTAATCAACACAGAATCTCCAAGAATTGTCTTTTTTCTTCACAAGGAGAACGGGGGCTGCAAAGGGGCTATGACTAATTTGAATTATCCCTGACTTAGGCATTTCCTTAACTAAGGATTCAATGACTAATTTTTGAACATAAGGATATTTGTAGGGTCTCTGGCTGGTGGGTGTTGAGTTTGGTTTGAGATGAATTTTATGGTCTAATGATCTTGAAGGTGGTAATGACTTTGGTTCTTCAAACACATCAGCATATTCTTGGAGCAACAACTTAATTGGTTTTGGTATTTCTTGTTTAGGTGTAGAAGTTGAAATGGAAAACAACTGCCCCATGATGCCATAAGAGCCTTTCTTGAACAGTTTTGAGACAGCACTGGAGCTCATCATCCTTAGAGAACAGTTTTATTTGGCACCAGATAAAGTGATTCTCTTACCTTGATGGGCAAAGCTGATACAAAGATTTTTGAAGTTGAATACCACATCTCTCAAAGTCCTTTGCCAATCAGCACCAAGAACCACATCACATCCTCCCAAGAGAAGTATTCTCAAGTCAAAGTTGAACTTGTTGCCTTGCATTGAACAATGTGGTTGCTTACACAATCCACTACTGATAGTCCTATCTCCATTTGCCATTGTGACCAGTAGTTGAGCTGTTTCCTCCACTGTACACTCCAGCTGTTGAGCTAATTCCTTATCAATAAAACTATGAGTACTTCTTGTATCAATGAGGATGGAGATAAATCTCTTCTTAATATATCCTGGAATTCTGATGGTGTCACTACTAGAGCACCCTATGAGAGCATGAAGAGATATTCCCATGTCTGATTCCATTGGGGATTCACCATTGTCCTCTGTCTCTCCTTGTGATTCTTCCTCCTCTTCTTCTTCTCCCTCCATTTCCTCCAAATCTAACATAAATAACTATTGTTGCTTGCATTTATGGCCAAAAGTGAACTTCTCATCACAGTTGTAACATAATCCTCTTTCCTTCCTGTCTTTAAGTTGCTCATATGTCAACCTTTTAATGAGTGGGATATTGGTCTTTGAATTAAAGGCTCTAGGTTGTGAGGGAGTTGTTTTATGGGTTACTCTTGACTGAGGTGGAATGTAGGTGTTTTTATGATTGGTGGTAGAGGTGGAAGGGAAGTAAGAGGTAGTTGGTTGTGATTTGTAAATGTTTTTGAATTTCTTCTGTTGTCCATCCACAGTCAGTTCTTGTAATCTAGCTAACTGATATGCCTCAGCCAGAGTGGTAGGTTTAAACATCTGAATTGTACTCTTCAGTTCTTCCCTTAACCCACGAATGAAACTCATAATGAAATAAGACTCAGTCATATGAGGGTTTTTGCTTAACATAATGGCTTTAAGAGTCTCAAACCTTTCAAAATACTCCTCTACAGTTGATATTCGTATAAGTTTATTAAACATACCTACATAATTATCATTTGCTATATCCTCAAATCTAGTACAGACTGCAAGACTGAAATGAGACCAAGAAATAGGACCCTTACCTATTTGATAATCAATGAACCAAGAATCTGTTTTACCTTCCATGTAAAGAGATGTTGTACCCACATAGTCCTTTTCTTCTATAGTATTGTTGATAGAGAATCTCTCACACTTGCTTAACCATCCTCTTGGGCTGTCACCATCAAATCTTGGGAAATCCACGGGGTCGATGAGAGAGATAATTATGGTTATTATTGAGATGTGAAGATTCAACGGAATCATGACGATTCATAGCACCAATAGTACTCCTACGTGAGTCTTCCTCATTACTCTTCTGAACACTCATCTGCTCTATTAATTTTGACAACCACAGATCAGTCTTATCCTGAGTGTCCTTCCTGCGAGCTGCTTCAAGTTCGTACATGGACTTTAAGTATGTCATCATCTGTGTAAGAAAGGTTTTCATTTCTCTGGTGTTGGTATCAAATTGTTTCTCTAATTCTTTAATCGTTGGACCTGTCATGATAGATCCAACCTGCTCTGATACCAATTTTTATGATTCAATAAGATGGTATAGAAACAGGATGAGATTTGAACACTGAAATAACAACCCTAATTCACAAAAGCTCACTGACTCATTCCTGAGAGTTCAGACTACTCTTATCTTCTCATTATATGTCCAAAACAAGGCGTACAACTTATGCTTAAGTAGTGACAGAACTTAAACCCTAATCTGGCTGACAAGATGCGCAGATCCTGGCCGCTCTTCACTAAAGCTTCTTACCCAATTAAATGGCTAATTAACATTAATTAAACTAGTTACTCCTAATTAATACGTAACCCTAACCATGCAGATGAATACACCCCATATTATTACTCGAAGCTAGCCCGTTACATGACACGCCACTATGGGAAAACCGATAAGCGATAGACTTTATAGCGAGCGATAAAAGACTTTATCGCTGGCGATATTGTCAATATCGCTCGCTAGAAACTCCACTGATGGCGTTATAACCAATTTCGCCAACGTTCTAGTTACTGACGCCTATAAATAGCGCAACTTACTCTCTTTTCTTCTCAATTCGTCTTCTCAAATCTTTTGATTTTCTTAAAATTAAACAATTATCTTTCGATTTTCTTAAACAAATATGGAGAGAAGAAAAAGAAATAGAAAAGCCAAAGGATGTACTAGTACCCCAGCTAGTGGAATAAGTTTTGTCGTGGATACAAATTGAAAAAGCGGGGGTCTAACAACACCATCCAATATTTCGCTTAGCAATCTGTATGGACAAACTCCAATATACTTTTTATGAGAATCAACTAGACATTGAGACTCAATCAATAAAAATATATATCAAAGAGTTTATATCCCAATCTATCGATTTGATCTTTACTCAAGCAAATAGAAATTTGCGAGTCTTTATCAAAGAGAGATAACTTGGACGTACCAAAGACCAATGCCCAAGGATCAATCAATATCAATCAACAACCATAGATTGGATTTCCAATTGATGATCACGAACACACAAGCTGTATTATTTCAATTATATAAAATATAATGCGGAAAAGAAATAACACAAACACCAGAAATTTTGTTAACGAGGAAACCACAAATGCAGAAAAACCCCGGGACCTAGTCCAGATTGAATACACACTGTATTAAGCCGCTACAGACACTAGCCTACTCCAAGCTAACTTCGGACTGGACTATAGTTGAACCCCAATCAGTCTCCCACTGATCCAAGTTACAGTTGTACTCCTACGCCTCTGATCCCGGTAGGATACTGCGCACTTGATTCCCTTAGCTGATCTCACCTACAACAAAGAGTTGTTGCCACCCAAAATTGCAGACTTGATAATAAACAAATCTGTCTCACACAGAAAAGTCTATCAAAGGATAAATCTGTCTCCCACAGATAAACCCTAGGTTTTGTTCCGTCTTAAGATATGAAATCAAGGTGAACAGGAACCAATTGATAATCCGGTCTTATATTCCCGAAGAACAGCCTAGATTAATCAATCACCTCTCTACAATCCTTTCTGACTACACAGGCGGTTTGTCGAGGAATCACGAACAGTGAGACGAAGATGTTTGTGACTTCTTTATCTTGCCTATCCGAGAACTCTCACGATCTCAAGCCAATCAATCGATTGTACTCGTACGATAGAAGATGCAAGATCAGATCACACAACTACGATAAAAGTAGTATCGGACTGGCTTCACAATCCCAATGAAGTCTTTAAGTCGTTAACCTGGTTTTAGAGAAGAAAACCAAAGGTTAAAGGAGAATCGACTCTAGCGAGCGCACCAGTATCACACAGACGTGTGGGGATTAGTTTTTCCCAATGCTAGATGTCTCCTTTATATAGCCTTCAAATCAGGGTTTTTCCTTAGTTACAAAGCAATTCATATTCACTGTAAGATGAAAACCTGATTTAGATTCAAGCTAATATTTCTCAACCGTTAGATCGAAAACTTAGCTTGTCACACACACTTGGGTAGACGTTTACTGGGTTTGCGAAAACCATGCCCAAACATGTACGTGTATGTTGGTTCAACACAGTAACCCAAAAGGTTAACCATATGAGCATTTCATATTAACCTTGTTCTTCTTCACCATAACTAGTTCAATTGACTCAAATGAACTAGTTAAAGAGTTGTTCAATTGCTATGAGATCTAATGTAACTACACAAGACACAGTTGAAACAAAGATGATTCGATTCGATTGAATCGGCTCATGAACATTATAGCCACGGTTTGTATAAAGCATTCCTTAGTAATTTAATGTTTCATGTTCAGAGCACATTTTTAGATCATAACCTCTTAAGTTCACAAACAAGTTCGTGGACTTAAGTAAACCGGTTGAGTTTTCCAAACTCAGCAGAAATTCTCGGAAAGAGAACTTCCGCCAGTTCGCGGACTGGGTTCGCGGACTGAGTTCGCGGACTTAGCACACAAACGAGTTTTGGAAGATTTCTCGGTCGAGAACTTCCGACAGTTCGCGGACTGAGTCTGCGGACTGGGTTCGCCGACTTGGCAAGCCAATTCCACAATCCTTCCGATTTCTCTTGATCAACAAAGTTCGAAAACTTCGGTTCAAGGAATACATTGTTATGTAATCTAAACTCTCATTCCAATCATTGAGACATTCTCAGAGGACGCTATGTATTCGTTATTCACAGACCGATTCACGTCAGAGCAATTATCAAAGTGATTGAAACTTTTCATGACTTTCGTCACTAGGTGAAGATAAACTTGATTAAAGCGAAACGATTTACCAACACACGATTTCGAGAAAAAGATAAGCAACGAATGCTCAGCTCGAAATGTCAAATGTGTATGATCTAGTCTATGTAGCATACGACTTTTTATCTCATAAGAAGTAGGAGATAGAAGAGATAGGCTTTTGAGTAATAGATAAGTTCAAGTCTCCACATACCTTTTTGTTGATGAAGTTCCACGGTTCCTTGTATAGATCTTCGTCGTTGTATGATGAATCGCCATGAAGTCCACTACACTTTTCTATCCTAGTCCGAGACTTAGCTATGTAGGCTAGAAATCAAGACTCATAGTTTTGATCACTAACATTGACAAACATGCTTGAGATAGCAATGCATATGGAATACAAAAAAGATAAACTTTAGTGGATCCTATTCCATAGTCTAATCTTCAATGTTCCCTTAAATCTTCGTCCTTCCAAGTACTCCAATGATCCCAAAGGTTGTTAGTTTAGCATCACCGTTGTTGAAGATCCATAGCTATAACAATGAGAGAAATCGAGATTCTCGATCATTATTATACAGTGTCATAGTATCATTATGTAACATCAAAGTACAATTGTATCACGACTTTAACAATAATACTACGGTGATATGTATCACTCCCCCTTAGTCAATACTCCATCTCGATTATGGAAACCACTCCCCCTTACATAATGATCCGAAAACCATATGTGTTTGTAGTGTGAACTCATTATTTCTCCCCCTTTTTGTCAATAAAATTGGAAAACGTACAAGAACAGTATCATAATGAAATTTCCACAAGAGACATTTCATAGACTAAAAGGAAAATACATACCAACTTAATTTAGATGCAATCATAAAGCCGAAGCTAAATGCATTCATCAAGGAGTTTTAAGATACAAGATAACCCCTATAAAATTCCACAGCTGCACACCCCGCAAGATATTACCATTAAGCACAAGTTCAAAAGAACTCTCCCTCATTTGATTTCATTCCCGAAAGAACAACAAGAGTGACCTTAATTTCGAAAGAAAATAAGGATTTTTTAATTTGGACACCAAAAACCATAGAAATGATTTTCTATATCCAAAACTCAACCAAATTAATCACAAGTAAACCCATGATTAATTCAATTGGAATACGCAACTAAATCAAACCACAAAAATGATCGATTTAATTGAAGGTGCTCAACATAAGTAAACTTACGGAGCTAAGACTAAGGTAATCATACGGAGATGACTAACTTAATCGTTCACATACTCAACATAAGGAAAACCTTACGGAATAAACGACTGCATCAACCAATAGAACATGATTTGTATACCCGTTCATATACTCAACACAAGAATTTGTGGAATATATGAAAACTCAACTAGACTAATTACAAGAGAACTTATAATTAATCTAATTGGAATACAAACAACCAAACTAATCAGAAAAGTAATCAATTTAATTGTCAAAAGATTTTGCTCGACAAAAGAAGACTTTCGGAGCAAATAACTAAATAACCAACCAAGATGATTAATTTAGTTCATAATGCTCGACATATAACATCTTATGGAACAACCAACAAGCCAATAAGAATAATCGACTTAGTTGTATCGTGCTCAACATAAGACACACAATGGAGCCTTCACGGTAATACATAACAAAATGGATCAATGAAGATCAATATCGTGGATAACATACAAGGATCTATTCTATTCTCCATCATAACGAGATAATAGACTTTAATCTTGTCAAACAAAAGATTTTATCTCATTTTCCATCAAATACATGAATGCATAGGCATAACTTTTGTAAACATCAAAAGTCCATTCGTCCTTTCATCAATACGAATACTGATTCATGAACGACTTTACTTTTGACCGCATATGGGACCTTCAAGTTCACGGACGCAAACAATATATATCCCATAATCAAATTGCAATATCACAAAATCATAAAGATCAATACTGCAATAACATCATCCTCCAAATATTTTTAGAATTTAATAACCAATAAACCTAAAAAATAACATAAGAAGATGAAAACAAAAATAGCTATGTGCAGTCACAATCATCGCTATTGAAAGCACTAGTTATTCTTCCAAATAATCTAAAAAGAAGATATACTAGGCAACAAAACCTCTTATAAATCATTTCATTTACCTTGAAAATTCTTCTCGCATTCCCTATATTCTTCAAGCTCATCTTCGATTAGGTCAATCCTCGATTAAAGACTATCAATTTTCTCCTCAAGTCTTTTGGAAGAAACTTCAAGTTCATTTTTCAGAGCACGAACTTGCTCCAAGACGAGATTCATGGTTAAAGAGAGCTTATCAAACTGAGAGACAGTAGGGTTCTCATCAGAAGAAGAAACATGTTTGTCATAGCACATCTCATTGTCAGAAGAATCGAAACGAATCTTCTTCGAAGGAAATAGAACCGTCCATATATCGCTATCTTTACTCGAAAGACTAGAGGAGGACATGATAGAGAAGATGAAATGAGAGTGCTGAAGAGATAGAGCTTTAATAAGGAATACAGGTGTAGAAATCCCAGAAACACCCTTTTTACCAAACCCTAACATAAGTTGGTTATCCACAAGGCTGAAACCATTCACGAGCAAGACCTGGTAAAACCACAAACAGAAAATAACAAGATTATATTGCAGTCTTCTTGTATATCATGATTCTTGTATAAGAGGAAGAAAACACAAGAATCATTTTTCAACAAGATTACTGAGCATAGGGACTCCAATCCAAGGTTGGACTGGGATAATCTTTGCAAAGAGAGAAACCACTCATTCCACTAGGTTTCTGCTTATCCATTTGAAAAGGAGAGTTATGAAAAACTTTCCTATCCATTGTAATCACATTTTTAAAAAACTTGACTGCAAATCTTTGCAAATCCTGCACCGTTTTTGAAAACACTTTTTGATGAAAAGTAAATTTCCTTTTCTTTTTCTGCATACAACGGTTAGCCGGGCAGGACTATTTTTGATTTATCGTGCTAAGATGATCCTGAGATGAACTCAAATGAACAGATAGATTTGGTAGAGCCTTCTCCGAGAAACTTCTGGAGTTCAATACAAAATCAGGAGAGGTTTGCTGACCCCACTCATAAGACATAGACGAACATGTCATGAAGAAATTATGAGAATGATTTTCAGCGAAAATACTGTGAGAGCAATCAAAGATTTCCTCAGGACAATAATCAAGAGTATTCATCCATGCTTTAGTTATCTCTCTTACCTCTGTTTCTGGATCTTTCGAAGTGACCTGAACACTTTTATAGCATGTGAGACCAGTTTCATTAGTACGGCTTTTCTGGATATTCTTATCCTTTACATTTACTAACGGAGTTTCTTTTTGATACTTTCTTTTGCTACGTCTGAGTATTTTCTTAAGTTTCTGTATAAACAGAGATAACGTAGAAATAAAGCAATTCTCACTTTTCTCGTTTGTCAATTTAGGACGACAGGTCTTACAATCAGGAGAAGTGACATGATTGTTAGACAATTGATGGTCACCTCTTGACATGTATTCGCGATAGAAAATTCTAAGTTTTCCGACAAGTGTGTTTCGGGAAAGAGTATAAAGGTTATTTCGCTCAACGATGGCATGTTTTTTGGACTCGTATCTGGATGGAAGCGATCGGAGGATTTTCATCACAATTTCCTTTTCAGGAATGGTCTTACCCAATGCACATGATGCATTAACACTTTCAGACAGTTTGTGATAAAAAATTTCAAACGATTCTTCTTCTGCCATATAAAGGTCTTCCCATTCAGAATTAAGGTTTTGAAGCCTAGCTTCCTTTTCACTGGGGTTACCTTCAAATACGCTTTCCAAAGTATCCCAAGCTTCTTTAGATGTCGTGCACAAGGCCACATGATGTCGAAGATTCGAGGTAATAGCATGCATGATGGCGTTCAGCCCGTCGGAGCTTTGCCTTGTAGCAATTAACTCGGCAGCATTATATATATAAAATTCTTTAGGTACAAATGCATCTCTTTCCATCACAACGGGAGTTTCATAGCCATTCAAAACATAGATCCATGATTGGAAGTCACGCGACTGAAAAAATGTGCGCATAGCAACTTTCCACCAAAGATAGTTTGAGTCATCGAAGACTGGTGGTACGTTTACAGAGATAGCACTTCCGTCCATAGAGTCAGATCGCTAAAAACACGGACTTGTTAGGTCTTAAACGTGTTTGCCTGCTCTGATACCAATTGAAAAAGCGGGGGTCTAACAACACCACCCAATATTTCGCTTAGCAATCTGTATGGACAAACTCCAATATACTTTTTATGAGAATCAACTAGACAGTCAGACTCAATCAATAAAAATATATATCAAAGAGTTTATATCTCAATCACTCGATTTGATATTTACTCAAGCAAATAGAAATCTGCGAGTCTTTATCAAAGAGAGATAACTTGGACGGTACCAAAGACCAATGTCCAAGGATCAATCAACAACCATAGATTGGATTTCCAATTGATGATCACGAACGCACAAGCTGTATTATTTCAATTATATAAAATATAATGCGGAAAAAAAATAACACAAACACCAGAAATTTTGTCAACGAGGAAACCGCAAATGCAGAAAAACCCTGGGACCTAGTCCAGATTGAATACACACTGTATTAAGCCGCTACAGACACTAGCCTGCTCCAATCTAACTTCGGACTGGACTATAGTTGAACCCCAATCAGTCTCTCACCGATCCAAGGTACAGTTGTACTCCTACGTCTCTGATCCCAGGAGGATACTGCGCACTTGATTCCCTTAGCTGATCTCACCCACAACCAAGAGTTGTTGCAACCCAAAATCGCAGACTTGATAATAAACAAATCTGTCTCACACAGAAAAGTCTATCAAAGGATAAATATGTCTCCCGTAGATAAACCCTAGGTTTTGTTCCGTCTTAAGATATGAAATCAAGGTGAACAGGAACCAATTGATAATCCAGTCTTATATTCACGAAGAACAGCCTAGATTAATCAATCACCTCTCTACAATCCTTCCTGACTACACATGCGGTTTGTCGAGGAATCACAAACAGTGAGACGAAAATGTTTGTGACTTCTTTATCTTTCCTATCGGAGAACTCTCACGATCTCAATCCAATCAATCGATTGTACTCGTACGATAGAAGATGCAAGATCAGATCACACAACTACGATAAAAGTAGTATCGGTCTGGCTTCACAATCCCAATGAAGTCTTTAAATCGTTAACCTGGTTTTAGAGAAGAAAACCAAAGGTTAAAGGAGAATCAACTCTAGCGAGCGCACTAGTATCACACAGACGTGTGGGGATTATTTTTTCCCAATGCTATATGTCTCCTTTATATAGCCTTCAAATCAGGGTTTTTCCTTAGTTACAAAGCAATCCATATTCACCGTTAGATGAAAACCTGATTTAGATTCAAGCTAATATTTCTCAACCGTTAGATCGAAAACTTAGCTTGTCACACACACTTGGGTAGACGTTTATTGGGTTTGCGAAAACCATGCCCAAACGTGTACGTGTATGTTGGTTCAACACAGTAACCCAAAAGGTTAACCATATGAGCATTTCATATTAACCTTGTTCTTCTTCACCATAACTAGTTCAATTGACTCAAATCAACTAGTTAAAGAGTTGTTCAATTGCTATGAGATCTTATGTAACTACACAAGACACAATTGAAACAAAGATGATTCGATTCAATTGAATCGGCTCATGAACATTATAGCCACGGTTTGTATAAAACATTCCTTAGTAATTTAATGTTTCATGTTAAGAGCACATATTTAGAACATAACCTCTTAAGTTCACAAACAAGTTCGCGGACTTAAGTAAACCGGTTGAGTTTTCCAAACTCAGCAGAAATTCTCGGAAAGAGAACTTCCGCTTGTTCGCGGACTTAGCACACAAACGAGTTTTGGAAAATCCAGCAGATATTCTCGGTCGAGAACTTCCGACAGTTCGCGGACTGAGTCTGCGGACTGGGTTCGCGGACTTGGAAAGCCAATTCCAAAATCCTTCCAATTTCTCTTGATCAACAAAGTTCGAAAACTTCGATTCAAGGAATACATGGTTATGTAATCTAAACTCTCATTTCAATCATTGAGACATTCCAAAGGACGCTATGTAGCCGTTATTCACAGACCGATTCACGTCAGAGCAATTCTCAAAGTGATTGAAACTTTTCATGACTTTCGTCACTACGTGAAGATAAACTTGATCAAAGCGAAACGCTTTACCAACAAACTTGCCAATGAATTTCTTCCTTCCCAACCTCCGCCAGAGACGGGTGATGCATTTGCATATCCTTCTCAAAGTTCATTGTCAAACATGCCACAATTTTCTTTGGAGGTACAGACTATATCCATCACATCTAGAGAGGTTGTTACTTATCCAATTGTTTCTAGTGCACTTGATCGGACTTATCCATACTTGGGGATCAATGCTACAGAGTTGCAGTATCAGACCAGATTGAATGATTTAAATTTTCTACTTTAGGGATTTCAGAAATTGCACTTGGATGAGTTGCAAAAACTGAGGGACAACACAATGTTTGACATGAGTCAAGGATTTGATGGTAATGACGGTTCGGGTAGTAGTAGGGGAATGAGTCCCAATATTAGAGGAATAAGTCCCAGTGGTAGATCTATTAGAGGAATGAGTACCAGTGGTAGAGGAATAACTCATTTGAGTCCCAGTGGTGGAGGTGGAGGAATGAGTCCAAATGGAAGTCAGCAAAGTCTTGGAAGTGAAAGAAGATTGAGACGTTCTATGCAGGAGTTACCAGAAAGTTCTACTCCAAATATAGTGTTAGATAGTCAAGTAGTACGTGGTGGTAAAGAAAACATTGGCTTGACTACAACTCATGCACGTATGTTTAGTCTTATGCCAAATGGCTCCAGGTGATGGTGTGAACATGGAAGGTATTAGGCAATCGACTCTGTATACCCCAATTGCCTCAACCTCATCAGCATTTCAACCATTCTAGCAGCCATTGCAGCAAACTCCTCGAGAATATTAACAACAGGTGTTTCAAGATTTGTATCGTGTTCCCTTGCGCCCTGAACCCATTGCTTATCAAGGTTATGGTGATTCTGATGAGATCAAGCACTAAGTGAGTCTCAAACCGGCTCGCTAACTAATATGTTGAACTCACTCTTGATCCATAAAACTCGGGCAATTGGATCGTTGGTCAGGGAGGAAATGGACAAGGTAATGAGTAGTTTAAATGTAATCTTTTATTTGAAATGTAAGCAATTTAGTTGAAATGTAATTTATTTATTTTAATTAATGGAAATTTTTTTTAGATTAATATTCAATTACAAACTAGTTCGACATTCATTAAACATTAAGATTGGAAATACAAACTTATAATTTGAATCCCTGCACATGAACATTGTAGAGTTCATAACATTCGTCGTGACTAAACCATCTTCCGTTGTCTTCAGCGAATTTGGTACGAGCTCTAATTTTTAGTTCTTCATTTGACAACCTAGGATTATCCCCTTTTATCAACCACATAATTTGCTGATACTTTGTAACATTGTTATTGATGAAACAATAACGATTTTGAAGACACTCATTTGCTCTTCTTGGATTTACATGACTTAATGTCGTGAACCTTTGAAACACAGTTTCCCATAAGTTAAAAGTCTCTAAATTGAAATCTCTATTGCTTGCAACTGAAACCCAACATCGAATTAGAGAAACATCTTCCTATGGAGTAAAATCCACTTCGGTTATGCGAGCACTAGGCATGTTGAAATGAATTTGAATTTGAAGTTGGGTTGGAATGGGAAGAAATTATGTATTTATAGAGGGGAGAAACGGTAGTCGTTGGATGAAGATCTGATAAGCGTTGATCAGACCAGCGACCGACAGCTTGACTAACGCTGGCGTTGCGATGACCAGCGAGTGCTAACTTGACCATCGAGCGATAGACTCTCTACCGCTCGATGGAAACTCTATCGTGTATGTCTATATGTTATTTTGGCAGTTTGGCGTACCCATAGTGGGTGCATATATGTCAAAAATCAGTGTTTGGCATATGCATATGAATAGGCTTAAATGGGAGTTGATAAGTGAAGCAAGTGGAATCTGTGTCGTGCCAAAATAATAATATGTTATCCGGGAACCTAATATTAATTCTTGTGTTTTTAAATGAAAATAAGGGTTCCTTTACACTTTTATCTTCACATTGTCTCATTCTTTAAAAGCCTTTTTTGTGAATAAAAGTCAGACAGTCAGATTTGAAGCTAGTATCAGTTAAACCTTGGAGGTTACAAGTTCCATAAGAAGAGAGAAAGATACTTTAACTGACAGAATCAATGAGTTCAATATTTTGGAGGAGTCCAGTGCGTTGTTACCTTCTCAGTTAGAAGAGCGACTCAACAAAAAATTGCAGCTAAAAAATATATAAGAAGAGCGACTCAACAAAAAATTGCAGCTAAAAAATATATAAGTTTTGGAGGCTAGGAAATGCAGTTGAGGGAAAAGCAGAATGGATTCAGATGGGGTGATTCTAGTACTAACTATTTTCATAGAATTGCTAATGCAAGGAAGAAGAAGAGCACAATTTCAAAACTGCAAATTGATGGGGCAAATTGCTTCGATTTAGGTATCATTAAGAAGAGATAAGAAACTACTGTATCAATCTGTTCACACAACAAGATTTTGAATTCACCTTTGGATAATTTACATTTCCCGAAGGTGAAGGTGGAGGATAGGAGCTGGTTGGAGAGTGATTTCACAGAGGAGGAAGTCTGGAACGTTATTAAGCATTTGGGTTGCAATAAATCACCGGGGCAGGATGGCTTCACTGCGAAATATTTCAAGAGTTGCTAGCCTATAATCAAATTGGACTTTATGAGTTTGCTAAAAGATTTCCACATGTATGGTTCTATTGATTGGAGATTAAATTGCTATTTTTTAACTTTAATTCCTAAGAACGAGGATTCATGCACTCTTAAGTCTTATTGGTAGTGTATACAAGATTTTACCGAAAGTTCTTGTCGTCGGATTGAAGAAAGTTATACCTGAACTTGTATATGATTTTGAAGGATATTTTATTCATGACAAGCAAATATTGGATTGAGTTCTCATCGCTAATGAGTGTGTGGATAGTACGTTGAAAGCTAAGAAACTTGGAATTCTTTGTAAGATATATACGGAGAAGGCATTTGATAATGTCAACTGACACTCCCTTTTTACTATTTTACAGAAGCATGATTTTGGTGGTAAGTGGATTTTTTGGATCAGATGGTGTGTTTACTCATCATATCTATCTGTTTTGGTGAATGGTGGCTCTACTGAAAAATTCAAATCAAGCAAGGGTTTGAGACAAGGTGATTCTTTATCTCCTTATGTATTTTTGTTGGTGGTAGAGATTATCTCGAAGTTGTTAAACGATACAGTAGCTAGAGGTTAAATATCTGATTTTCAAGTGGTTGAAAATGGCACTATGATATCTCATTTGCAGTTCGCAGATGATACCTTAATTTTTATTGATGCAAAGGTAGAGGAGGTTAGAAGGTTTCTTATTATTTTTTTAGTTTTCGAAGTGCTTACAGGAATGAAACTGAATTCAAACAAGAGTACCATGATTAGTGTGGGCGCTGATAAGGAGATTGGGGTTTTAGCTAAAGAACTGTGCTGTAGGACTGAGATTGGCGCTCATTGGAGATGTACTTCGGTTTGGGAGCAGGTGCTGGTGAGGATAGATCTAAGACTGGCATCTTTGAAGAAAAAGACTCTTAATAAAGCATGTAGAGTTGTCATAATTAAGAGTTTCCTTTTCGAGTTTGTCAGTGTACTTTCTTCCGTTGTTTCATGTACCCGTTAGTGTAGAGAAACGAATGATAAATATTATGCGTAACTTTCTTTGGGGAGCGGTGGAAGGTAGAAGAAAACTAGTATGAATTGGGTGGCCAAAATTTTTTACGCCTCTGGAAAAGGAGGGCTTGGGATGAAAAATCTAAGAAAATCAAACGTTATTAGTTAATTAAGTGAAGTTGGAGATATTCGATGACTAAGTATGCTTTATGCAAAAGAATCGTACAACAAATATTTTAAATTCAGGAAGACATGCTTATTCCCGCCATAAATACACAAATAGAAATATGTGGAAGAATATAGTTAACGTTGTGCCAAAGATACAATACTTATCGAAGCTTATCGTTCGTAACGGTAAAGGCATAAGATTTTGGAAGGAAAAATGGCTTGACAGAAGCTGCTTTAAGGAGATTTTTTCGGAAATTTATAAAGCTTGTGCAAACCAGAATATTTCAGTCGCAACGATGATAGACAACAATGGGTGGAACTGGCAGTTTCGTAGATAACTTAATGTAAATTAAAAGTTGGAATGGGAATTATAGAGAAGGAATTACATGAAGCAGGAGGAAGATGAGTTACAGATAATGGAGGATTTCGATAGTCAAAGTGTTATGAAGCATTAGTCGGCAAACTGGCTCTGTGCGACTTTCAGATACACTTATGGGAGAATAATATCCCACCTAAGGTGAGTTATGTTATGGTCTGCTTTTCACAATGCTTTGCCTACTAGAGATATGTTGAGACATAGGGGTATTACAATTGATAGCGATATCTGTGTATTATATAATATTGAGAGAGAAACGTTCGACCATATGTTTCTACATTGTTCATTCTCTTTCGAGATGTGGGACTTCTTTTTAAAAGCTTTCAGAAGAGCTTGGCCACTACCGGAAACATTACTGAATTCGTTTGATGCTTTGATGAACAATGTTCTGCGGGGGAAAATAAACAGTTTGCAGTGTACTTCATTATGCAGTTTGCTAGTCAGTGTGAAAAGAAAGAGCTAGTCGTGTGTTTGGAAGAAGACGTAAAAATAGTGACGAAATCATAGATTCAGTTAAGAAACTTTTGATTTTATGGTCTTGCGACCTAGAGACTTTTAGAAATGTTAATATTAGTTTTTCCTTGAGCAATTGGGAGGATATTATGTCCATGTGATTTCCTATCTGTATGTTTAAGGGATCTCCTTTTTCTTTATTACAACTTTTCTTTAAAAAGAAAAAGATGTACATACCTATCAAAAATGAACGCATTCCAAAATAGTAAACCTTTCAATGTACTGGTCTTAATTTCAGTGGTTTTATAACCATTTATTTTCAACAACCCGTTTTCAAAATAATAGATGGTGGTGTTATACATGTCGGAGTACGCCCATTTTCCATGGAAACGTAGAGCTTTGTAAGAGGCACAAGTCCCAAAATATTAGCTTCAAATTCGTTACGTTCGTTTTAATTCATGGAAATGACGTCCAAAGTGTAAGATTGTATGAGAATAAAAGTATGAGGGGATCCTCTTTCTTTAAATAGAAAATTCATAATCTTAAAAATTACAACCGTGTTATTTGATGAATAGAGTTTAAAACAAACTGAACAATTTATACTATGTTGATATTCAAATTAATAAATATTTTTTTGAAATTTACAAACATATTTATCGATAGACACGATAATATGTAAATTTTAAGTTATACTTCTGGATTCTTTAAAAGTTAGGTTATTTATTTTAAATTTTTGTTTCTTAAAAGTTGACATTATTAAACAAGACAATACTTCTAAAAATTATTCTTTTGGATGGTTGTCATTGGTATCAGAAATATGCATAATTTAATAGTCGTTTATATTCGCTATGTTTTGATGAAAAATTGCAATTAGAAAATCAATCAATTATTTTGTTTTCTTTAATCGGCAATCCAATTGATTAATTTTAATACTCTATAATTAATTATTGCTCTTATCATCTACTTCATTATTAACGAGGGAAATGACTACACATAAGAAATGCCTTAGGGGGGAAATGGAGGACCGGACAATATTAATTAGATATCCTAATCCTTTTTGCAAATCTAATTCTTACAAAAAAAAAAAAGGTATATTATTTAAATTATAGTAGAAGAAAAAGACAACAAAATTGCATTATAAAATGGTTCTAATTTTCATAAGAAAATATAATTATTTTAACTCTATCGAGATTGTTTTTTTTCTACAAAAACACGTTGTAATAGATATTTGAGAAAAATGTCGCTTGGTAAAAAAATTGCAGTATGATTCTCAAAAAAAGAAAAAAACATTAATCTTGCAAAACACAGTAAAAACAAAAGTTATGGACCTCACTCAGTTGATTTTATGTTTTAACGTTATAACTATAATAATAAAAAAAATTCAACCTAAACATTTAATTATGTATTATTTGCCTTATTTAAATTTTCTTTTTTTGTATGGGCATGAAATAATAATAGGAATAATAGTCATATTAGGACTTAAAGGTAAAAATTAAGGGTCCAGATCGTCTGTGCCACTGCTTGTGTGTGCCCTATGTGCCACACCAATAGAATGACGCCACATCATTCCTCTCATTAACCATGACTAACTAACTAACTAGATTTTCTATATATAACAGCAGTCATTTAGGAAAGATAATCAATTATGGACTAAAAAAGAGATTACCAGTATATAGAAAATCTAGTTAGTTAGTTAGTCATGGTTAATGAGAGGAATGATGTGGCGTCATTCTATTGGTGTGGCACATAGGGCACACACAAGCAGTGGCACAGACGATCTCGACCCAAAAATTAAAACTAAAATTGTTAAGAGTTTTTCATCCGGAAACTATTATTCCATGTAGCTAGTAGATGTTTAATTGTAATAGTCTTTTTGTTTGGCAATCATCGTAAAAAAATTTACTCCCTCAAAATAATTGACTGGTTCAATAAATAATTTATAGGTAAAACTAGCCTATTTTCTTGAAATAGTGTTTTTCTTATTTTTTTTTTCTTTCCCTTTCTAGGATCATCTGATCTTAGAACTCCCCTATAACATTTTGTAATTAATATCCTTAATATCCTAGTAGCAGCCTTGTTTATTTCAACATTATCCCTGACCAAATCAACAAAAATACTTAGATAAGAACAGAGGGCAACATGATCTTAGAGGTCACAAGTACTCGTCTCATGATACATGAATGTGTGTGTCCTTTTCGAAGTCATGTATCTGTTTTGCAATTCTGGTTAGTTGGCTTTTCCTTATCTGACCCCTTTTGTCTAACTAGATTTTGATTGTCATGGCCACAAACAAGATAGAGAGAAGGAGAGAACCAGGAATATCTGGGGTAGTCAAACTGTAGAATGGCAGTAGTCAATGTTTTTCCACAGAGAGAAAGGAATATCCCATGGGATTAATAAGAGTAGGGTGGTTGGGTTAGAGGGAGAGCCTTATCCAGTTATCTTCCTGTCGGAGGGACCATATGAATGATACATGGGATTAGGATCATTTCTTTCTTCTCTGAACGCTCACTTTCATAATCCCAAATACAATCAATTCTTCGTCAAAATCTGTAAGTTCTATTCTCCCCAATTGAATCAAAATGGAAACTACTTTAAGGAAAAGAGGCCCGTTCAGTTGAGATTGCAGGCCACGTGGCACTCTAGATGTTTCCTCCTTGCATGCATGTTGAGTTTAGCAGTATTATATGCTCCAGAAAATAAGAATAAAATGTAGTATTACCTTTAAACATCAAAGTGTATCAAGATTCCTAATAGGTACCAAATTACGTGGGATCTACCAAAATACAGATAGGACAAAATAGCCTTTGTCTTAAAGTTGGTACATCCCCAAATAAATTGGCTCTCTCATTAGCAGCCTTGGAAGTGTATCAGCATCCTATGTCAAAATGCATGAACTCACTAATCTCTATCGACTACTCAGGAAAGTCCTAGAAAAATCTGGTGTTTCTTCCTTTTTACGGTTCAGAAAAAGTCGGTGTTTTCATTTCTACGTGTCATTTCATGCCTATTATTATCAATAATGGTTAATTTATCTCAATTTGATTAGTGTTAATTATAAGGAATGACTAAACTAATTATGTTTAGTGTGTGGATATTTTTAATACGTGTCTGTCTCTACGAAGGGCCCTGTGGCGGCAGTGTCAAAATTTCATATTGTCTGTTATTGGTAGCCAGTATCACTGTAGTATAGTGATAAAGTCATTAGATGATGATACCAATGAACTGAGTTCGAAATTCGCCAGCATCAAAATTTTTATCGATCAAAAAAATAAAATAATTACAAGGTCGTGAAATCAGTAATACAACATTCTTTTCGTTCTCGGATTTTTCAACTACTGTTATGCCAAGCAGGCAGCGCTGTAGAAACATCGGCAGGCATAGTAAACCTCCAATTGAGCTTACTTTTATTTGTCAAAGGGATTTCGTGATGCTTAAAGCAAAACAGTCAACAACGATATAAATAAATTATGGTTGGAGGAGAAGTTTCTTGGTCCCACTTTTACATGATCCTGGATGTGTGGCCCATTGTCAATACTGACTTCATGTTTAAAATAAATTAAAAGAAGTACCCGAAGGTTCGATTATGAGGAGAACGATTAGCAAACGCTCACATCAAAATCAAAATATTGGTGGTCACATGGTAACTACGTAGCTGTTGCTGTAGTAAGAGCAGTAGTGTGAAGGCTCGCCGCATTCCAAAGGTCCCCCTTACTGCATGGAATTGTAGAAGGGGCGATTTGGAAGAAAAGATGAGGTGTATTGTACTAAGATTTGCTTTTGTTCGGTTGCATCTAAGATTATAAATCGAAAGCACTTTAATAATTTAGGAGTCTGTTAAAACGAATGCAAATTTTTGTAAAAAGCAACTTATAGATAGATTATATTCTCTTTTCAATCTTTTTTTTTTCCGATTCGGTACATTTAAGATTATATAAAGAATATTTTTGCATGATAAATCTGATTTATATCGAAAGAGAATATATGTTTTGACAAATTGTCATAGCGTGTTTAACTGGTTGTTATCTTTAACTCTATTTTAGCATACTTATGTGATGATCTTTAGCTTCGGCCAAGTAGCATTGGTTTTCTGAAAAAGCTACTAAAAGGCTAACTGCTTTTGTAAGTTTGATCGTGGTTGAAGTATGCATATTTCCACTAAATCCTGCTTTTGTTTGAATGGATAATAGTCATCTTAAGGCACATGACCTAATGAACCCACTAGAACTATTACTAACATGGTTACAGAATTGGGACAATTCAAGATCATTGGACCTTTCCACAGGCTAAGAATAAAGATTTAGATAGCTAGATAAATTATTTTTTGAAAAGTAATCTTCTTTAATACAAGTCGGAAGGGAGGATGTGACTAGTTAAAAGGAACACATTCCTTCCTCCGAATTGAGATCGAGTTCAGCTTTGAATTTGATTTGTCTTCAAATTAGTAATGAAGTGAGTCACTAAACAGAGACATAATGTGGTCATTTTCATAATCATGCAAGTTCAACTAATCAATCGACTCATATTATCCTTATCCAAATTTATATAAAGAAGATCAACTTCGAACAGTATTTCTAGTGAAATTGACTTGATCAATTTTTATAATTAATATAGATTAGTTTCAAACTCTTAAAGCATATTCCTACGGTTTCAACGATAATTAATCTTATCCTTGGGCAAAGCATATGGTTGTTGTTTTCGCTTAGCCAAAACTTAATTATAACAAAATCCAACTATTATGGCCCTTCACATAGCTTTAATATGGTGACTTCTTCTTTGTAAAAAGAAGGATAATTGTTCCTCTAAGCTCACGGAAACTCCGCGCGAACCGGAACCTTATTTCCACATTTTGATTGACATTGAAACTAGGACGTTTTAGACGAATACCGAGTGTTTTTGTATCCAATTTTTACTTTTAATATTTCTCCTTTGATTACTAAAGTCACCTTTTTCTTTATTATATCTCTTCCTTTTCTAAAATATATATATATATATATATATATATATATATATAACTCATAACAAATATTTATCTATATCAACCTGATGATATTTTTTTCGAAGAAAAAAGACGAAAATTCAGTGTTCGATTTTATAGGCTAAGTTGACGGAAATCTCCCATAGTGAGGTGCACTTTCACTCTCATTTCACTAGGCTACATTTAAGTTATAGCTAAGCAAAACGCTCATTATAATGCTCGGCCTCATAGGTAAAGTTTAAAAACACTATGGTTAAAATAAGTAACCTGGCTAGTCTGGGCATATCACAACTATTTGGGGCCTATCACTAGTAGAAAAAACAAGTTATTATGAAGTAAATTCAAAAAAACCTTAACTAACTATTTTTTCTTAATGTCTAATATATCCATAATTAATTATTGTTAATTTGGTCGACTAATTGATGTTTGATCTTGTTAGCCCATAAATCAAATGATGTTAATTGATCATGAAAACATGAAATTTTTTAGATTTTTTTTTGTGAAAATATCAACCAAGAATCGATGGATGTTCATGCATTCGTGGACTGATTCTGGGTTGAACACTCAATGACTAGTTATTTTGAAATCAATTCCAACAATCGGCTTATAGCAATGTCCACATAGATTTATTTTAGCCTTGCAAAATCACATAATAATTATCTTGCTACGAATGGTAGGTAACAGTATCCACATAGACCGACTCTAGACCGAAAAACACATAGAAAAAAATGGTATTTGTACTTATAAGAATCGATTCATAGTATTTCCCATCAATCGATTCCGCCAGCCTGTCAAAATTCTGGAAATTTTAATTCAAAATCGGTCTATATGAACTGATTCTAAAATCCTAGCAAACTTATGTCCTGGTAAAAGACTACAATCTGTTTTTATGAAGATAAACAAACATCCACAAGTTGTGTCTTAAAAAACAACCAAAATTCCTGCATTTTTGCCCAAATTGTAGTTCTTTTGTCACTCTTAGGCAAGCACGACGGTTTTAAAATCAACCAAATTCGTTCATTCATAGACTAACAAACATAACATAGCATGACTTAATTCGAACAACAAAAATAAGTTAAGGACATAAGTTTTGACATTCATAGTTAAAGAGATAAGTTTGGAAAACAAGAATCCATGGATTTTCTATCTTCATTACTATCAACATCCCCAAAACGACCACGCCTACGGCTACCTCGACCTTTTTTAGCAGGTCATTCTTCCACCGCTTCCCTGAAAGATGCACCGGCATTTTGATCTTCTAGATGGTTCGATACTTCAATCTCCTTTTTATTTTCCTCAAATTTTATTCATTTCCCTACACATGCTCTTGCTTGCTTTATCCAAAACCCGATTCGTATTTTACGTTTTCATTTCAAACAACAAACGTCTAACAAATCATGTCAAAACCATGAACATAACCATAAAGGAGTAACAATACGAAGCAAACATCGAGAGATTTATCTCGGTCCTTTATGAAAGTCCTCTCCTCTCTTCGTACCAACACGAATGTGAGAAACGTTGAGGTGCCAAGGCATGTAATCTGGAGATTCCTAATATCTGTATTCGAATATCCATCCACCGCATCGATGTTTTACCTCCTACCTTACCAATCATCAGATGCTAGTAAAGGCTTGTGAAAACCTCAATATCGTTATCAAGATACTTATATTTGCTCATATCCAATTTAAACTTGGAATGGTTAGATCTTGGGATATCTTGTACACCATCATATTGTCTCGACACTCTCATTGGCTTGTACATTACGTATCCTATTGGTGAAAAGAGGTCAATAATAACATTTTTCCTCGCACCCAACCATCCTTGTTTCAGCAAATGCCAACTTGTAAGGGTGGAAGACAACATCTTTCATCACCAAGTTGTCCAATTGGTGTCCCAAGTCAGAAATTCCTTATCCTTACCAAAGATTGTGGGTTAAAAGAGAGCAAGAGCTAGCTCATCATATTTAGGCTCAGCCTTAACCTCTACAATATTTTTAAAAAGCAGCGAACAAGTATCGGTCTTGATAACAAGCATATCATCCCAAATCTCTCTTACATGGGCCCTTTTGCTAATTGTTGACAAATATAACCTCAATTTGTTTTTGGTTTGCTTTTATATGCAAGGGTATTTTGATAAAGACCGAAAAAGGTCTTGGGTTAGGGGTGTAAATAATACCCGAAAATACTCGGCCTGCCTATATCCGCCCGAGCCCGCCTGTACCCGAAGTAGCCCAAAGCCTGTTATGGCCCGTCATGGACCACACGGCCTGGCCTGGATTAATTTATTGGGCGGTCTCGGGCTTTGCGATTAATTATGATGCCCGACCTGATACCCGGCCTGGTGCCCGGCCTGAAAGCCTTCTATGTGCCATTAATCATTTAATATCCTCTTAAAAAGACTTAAAAGTTACAATTTTATAATTGTCAATTTTGTATCAAGAAAAATAAAATATATAATTGTCTTTTTACTTATAATTAACCTTTTCAAAATATTAATGGTAATATATTTCTTATTAGAAAGTTTATTGTACTCTAATTAATTATTTATTATAGGCTAAAATTAAAAATTTGTCAGTGTAATTTAATGATAAAATAATACTATCACTTACGATATGCGATGTTGGAAAGGAAAGGATATTGTATTTAATACCGCTCATTTGAAAATTTAAACTTAAAAAAAAAATCAAAATAGTGGCATGTCCGGCCCAATCTGGCCTGCCCGTATAAAAAGCGGGTTTTGGGCGATCTTTGGATAGCAAATTATCTACTTGTGCCCGACCTGAATTTGTTTACGGACTCACAAATATTAAGCCTGGCCTGCCCGGCCTGTCTTAGTTTTTGGGTCGGCGGCCCGGCCCGGCCTGTCCGAATTTACACCCCTATCTTGGGTGATTTTAGTAGGGATATGTTGGGTCAGAGGCCCTATAAAAAATTTAAATAAGATTAACACCAAAGAATTGCTAATATTTATAGGCTAAAATCATTTTTGGACCCACAAAATTTTGACAATGAACAAGTATATATATACATGTCTTTCTAATGTAGTTGAAAAAATATATCAAGTCCAGGAAAACATACCTAAACCTAACGAATTCTAACATATTTTATTTCCTATTTTTTACAGGATAGCGGAATCAGAAAGTGTTTTCCAATTAGTATCAATTTTCTGTTCAAATGAACCTTATAGAATTTTAACTTAGTTCTATATGGTGTGTAGAATTTTCTTCCGTTACACTATTAGTTATAATCTTTAAGAATAAGGCGCGTTTTTACTAAATTATTTCTAGGTTCGCCAATGCTCTTAGGATTTTTAACAATAATTCTAGGTCTACTTCGGGAAAATTCTAAGTTTACACCGATGGTTACAGATGTTGTGTTTGTGCCCACTTTAATGAGCGGAATGGCAAAGCAACACGATTTATAATGAGGGGTAATAAATCCCTGAAGGGGATACCAATCTAGAGAATATCCGGCGGTCAGAATTGCATTGTTTTTATATGAAAAGGTATGTCCCGCAGAAATTCGGTATCATAATTACCACACGATGATTTCTTCTGGAGCCTTCACGGGATATGGGCAATTGGAGGATATGAAAACTAATTTGGGGATATGATAATAAGACAAAATAGGGATTTGAATATTAAATCAAAGTTACACCTACCCATATATTTTAACTAATTCCTGATCTCCTCCTCACTAATCATGTTTAGTGGTTAATTATAATTAGCTAAGATAATAGATTAGTTTGATAATGAATAGTATAAATCATAATCACTTCACTTGGGGGAGAGTAGAGGAAATTTTTTGAGGTAATAGGAATTCGGTTAAAATGAGTACTCCCAACATACTAAATGCCGACAAAATCAATGCCGACAAATGTTACAAAACGTACAGAAAATGGGTACTCCCAACTTAAAGTGCCGACATTGTAAGTTATTTATCGTGCATGTCAGTACCATTTTTCGGTATGGTCCAAATCACTTCCGGCATGGTCTTCATTACTAATACAATGCCGGCGATGTAAAAAAAAAGTCACTTACGACATAGTCTTTATCACTTCCGGCATGGTATTCATCACTAATACAACATCGACGATGTAAAAAAAATCGTTTTTGGAGTGAGGAACCGGCAGCGAAGGAAAAGAGAATTTGAAAGGGAGTGGAGAATATTTAGGTTTGATTTAAATTTATTTTGTTTTATTGGTATTTCAGTATTTCCTCCCATAAAAAACACCACTTAGTAAAAACTATTGGAAGGTATTATTAATTCATATCCCGCAATTAGCTTTTGTATCACCATTTGTGCGTTCCAAAAACCATGTTAACCTATCACTACTGATTTTAAAAGGTGAAAGATGGAAAGGAAACAGAAATAAAATAACACCCGCAATTAGTTTTCGTATCCCCATTTGCGCGTTCCAAAACAAAACCATGTTAACCTATCATTACTGATTTTTTAAAAGGTGGAAGATGGAAAGGAAACATAAATTAAATAACTTAAAACAAGTCTGTAAGGGCAATTCGTATGTCGATCAACAAATATGTTTTTTTTGTTGAGCATGTGGATGAACAGACTACGTTTTGCACTATGGAAAACTAGAACTAAATGAATAGATTTGGTTTTTCAGGGCCCCACTAATATTTCTTTTAATATAAAATATTTTGTAGGATAAAGGTAAATATAAAATATAATATTTAGGTGAGATAAAATACGATGAAGTGAGATAAAATATGATAAAGTGAGATAAAAAGTAGTAAAGTAATCGGGAGTTGTACTTGACGTGAGTGGAAGAGTCGCGGGTGTGTGAGGAAGAGCAGCGGGCGCTTGATGATGGTCCACGTGTTTTTGGTACGATCGCCCCTTCTTTGAAACGCGCGCATGTTTTTCCTTCAAGCGCGCGCCTGTTTTTTCATCTGTTTTTCATGTTTGTTGGATTCATAGTGGGATCAAAATGAACAAATCTTTGTTTTGTTGAGTCCATAGGAACTGCTCTAAGGCCGGTTCCTATGGGTGTGGCAAATCAATTGATTTGCCAATTTTGCACCCATTATGGAGCTGGCAAACAAGCAAACTGGCCCGGCTAAGTGGCAAATTTGCCACTTATCTAGGCCAGGTCAAGTTTCTATCGAGCGGCCGAATCTCGACCGCTCGGTGTAGAGAAACCGGTAGGTGTAGTTTCTACCACCAGCGGTCTAGACTCGACCACTCGTATCATCTCATCTAACATAATTTCATCATCCTATAAATACAATATCAAATTTCATTTCAACTCACATCATTTCTTCAATTTCCATTCTTTCACTCTACAAATCCAATATGTCAGTTCGAATTCGAGCTCGCAAATTTAGCATAGCTAAAGATGAATCCATTTGCAGGCATTATGTTTTTGTTATGCAAGATATAGCCAAAGATGGACAACATCAACATCAAGAGATTGTATGGAGTCCCATATTTCATAGATTTCAGGAAGAAACATTAAACCTCAATAATCAAAATGAAAATGGATTGTGTCATCGCTTCGGAATAATCAACAAGGATGTGAAGTTGTTTGTTGCTGCATTTATTGAAGGCTATCGAAACCGATAAAATGGCCAAAACGCATTTGATGTAGAGCAAATGTGTCGGCTCGAAACAGAGTGGGAAAAGATTTTCAAAAATGCTTAAATTAAATTTTGACTGTAACAGCGATTTTTTTTTTTTAATTTTGAAAGAAGCAACAGTGATATTCTTTTGGGCGAATCTAGCCTCTTAGTTAATGTCAAACAATCAAAAAGAAAAATCTAGGAAGCCACCTACTTTGAATTTCTAATAAATTGTAATGGATTTCGAATCTTAATTGTTTATTTGCATGTATCAATACTCAAATTGTCCTACTAGGAAAACATTTGCGAGTGATAATTAGCTATCAAACACTCTGATGGCCGGCTAGTATTGGATAATCCCGTAAGCTTATATTACATTAGGATGTAGCCTGAAGGTTCACATCAGTCTAGTGGAATAATTGATGTCGCTGCAATAAATTCCTTTGGTTAGGTACACTTTTTGGAGTTTGGAACTTCGAAGTTATGTGTTAGTTGATGAAATAACAGGGTAACTGAAACAGAAGTTAAGGATATGCCACGTATAGTTAAACCGTATTTTGGATTTAAAGGAGAAGGTCGGTCTTATAGTTAGATGCCCCATTTATAATGTTGGACTTTGATGGTTAGTGCAAGAATGACTACCACACGTGATGGACGTAGAGAAGACGGAGTTTCTATTCATAGAAAGGATAAAAAAAAATTGCTCCCACACTTCCCACACGTATATGGATAATTTTACCAACGTTACAATCAATCATTAGATATATGGATTGAGAACACTTGATAATTTAAGAAATTATCTAAGAACTAGCACTATAGTGCGCAATGCATAATTGTACAGCTTCAACTAAACTCGTTTTACAGGTTAACATCAGTTGAATCTATACAAATCATATTCAATCTGTTGGCAACAAATATAAATCATGTTCGGATGGGAGTACGATAGAACCAATATTGAATAGAAAACAAGCCCTTTATATTTCGTGCAAAAAAGCATGGCACACCTTCAACATCCAAAGGGTACTTTTTTCTGTATACTTTAAATCCCAGACCGGATATTCCACGGTCCCTAACTGGCCAGGTAAAGGTCAAACTTTGACTGGAGGCCAGCTACTACAGTATTTAGTCAGCCGGAGGGCCAAGGCTTGCTCTTATAAGTGAGTAAAAAGTGGAAAAAGCACAGAACAACACAGTATTTAAACACACCAGCAAGAAAACCTAAGCCAACAGACAGACGATAATTATAAGGAAACTTGATGAACGTGAACAGATTTATACATGTACAAAAGAGTAGATATATAACAGTTTCACTGACAAGCTCTAGTGCTCTCACCAACAACAAGGCAGGAGATATAATACATAACCAGAAAACAGACTTTACAGTAGCCATGACTTTGTAATCACATCACAGTGTTTGTAACATGAAATAACCTATATGTTCTACAGAAAAAAGTTTAAAGAGAAAACCAGAACATTAAACTATCCATTTGCAACATTCTGGGATTGTCTGACCTCATCACCTCGAAAGGTTTCACGTTTATATATAATCCGGATCTCCGAAAGGTGCTAGATCAGGATGTGGTCCGGAAGGCCTCCTTGGGTTCCTAAACAGGTTTTCAAAAATAAGAAGTCAGTAAGCTAGAAGCTTATAGGAAACACCAAAAATTAAAAGATACATGTAATGAGCAGGAAGAAATCATACCCTCCAAAACGATTAGGTTCGAATCCTGGAACTTCAGGAGGACCATAGGGGTCAAACCGTGCACCTGGTGGAATCCCACTGTTTTCAAAGAAATGTTTTGACATTAGAATCTCTATTTATCAAGTAATCATGTTGTTTAATAAGAAATCTAGAGGGGAGAATTTACTCACAGAGGGCCAAGAAAATCAGGACGATCAGGATGTCCACCAGCAGGGCGAAACCAGCGTGGATCATTCGGTCCTGTTCATAAGAAATAATGTGAGCCAAGCTGGAGATATAATTATGCCAAAAGTAAAACAAAAAATAGACCGCCCAACTGACCTATAAGCATGGGGCCACCACCAATATCTGGATGCCTGATATAAATATATACAAACATAGTTAGATATAGGACTGCATGTTAGTCTTTTAATTGGAAAGTGAACACAAAAACGTAGATGTTGAGATGTAGATAAAAACCTGGGGTAAAATCCAGCTCCAGGGCCGGGTAAACGATCATCGAATATACCAGGAGCAACAGGAGGGACAGTATACCCAGCACGATCATCGACGATACCGTACCCAGCACGATCATCAACAATACCATAAGCAACAGGAGGGACAGTAGAACTAGCAGACCAAGCAACAAAACACCATTTCAGCGTAACACATTATAGCTTAAAAAGATAAAACCTAACTATCTCAATTTGAACTGCTTGTGAGAACCATCTCTACGCAGTTAAACACCATGTCAAACATAGCTTGGCTGTCACAGTTAACTGTGCCTACATGTATTTTGTCCCAACGATGATATCATTAGTGTAATTGTTATGTGGATAATGGGTCGTGGATGGGCTACCATCAAGATTATTCATATACACTAAATATATATTTCACTTGCTGGATAAATCATTTGGGATTAACTTTATCCCCCGACTGACAACTGGTTAAAGTATAAAGTTTCATGTTAGTGACACTTGTCCGACACGTCTCACAACTTTGTTTTAGCACGTCATGTACAATCAAGTCTATAAATAGGCTCTTGATATATTCGGTATCCATATCCTTTAAAAACAATTACAGAAACTATAAATAGACTCTTGATATATGTATTATCAGCAGAAACACCATGTCATATGTATTCACTAAAGCTTAATCGAGCCTTGTATGGTTTGAAATGATATTCCAGACAAATGGGGTGCAATCATCTAAGTGAATACTTATAAATATTGGGATATGCAAACAATCTTAGATGCCCATGAGTTAGCATTAGAAAGGATGCTCTGAATTTGCTAGACTTGATGTGCAAGACAACATGATATGTATAGTAGTATTAGTGACTCAGTGGAATTAGTTTAGCTAATATCGTACACTACTACTACTACTACTTTCATAAGATTAGCTAATATGTACTACTACTTTAGTAAGAGTAATCAGCTATTTATGAATTCTCAACTCAACATTTTTTTAATACAGATGAAGGAAAAAAAACTTCTAGTTATTTATACTTAGTCACTATACATGTTATCCAAAAAAATTATCACGACATTCAACCAGTAAAAACCATGGCAGGTACGCTTAAATCATGGTTGTCCATAACTACCATTCTGTGGCAAGGCTACATAAACATAAAGAAAGAAAGAATTCTATTTCTGATGACATACCTTGGAGGGGATGATGAACTATTCCCAGTTGGTTTGGGTGTATCTTCAAGCTTACTCAATATCTCCAGATTCAACTTCTTTACAAGCTCATCGAAATCCTTAAACTGGCTAGCAAAATTTGTCCTTTCGTCTCCTCCATTGTAATCATTAACACTATTAAAGAACCCACAAAATCACATAAGACAGATGAAAATCAACAAACTAGGGCAACATCTAGAACTTGGTAACGAAAATTGAAAAGAAACGAAAGAGCATTTACTTGATTTGAAGACTGAGAGGTTCCTTATCTGGGTATTTACTACTCACAGAATCAATCACCAGGAAATCCCCCATGACCAAGCACTTAACTAATACTGTGTACTTCACACCCTTATCAGTGTTCAAGTAGACAAAACCATATGAATCCTCACTCTGATTCCACCCCTCAATCCCAACCTCATCTGTGATCATTAAGAAAAAAACCTAATTCAAACCTTAAATTTCAATTTACCCAAAACCCTACAAAGATAGATAGAGAGATACATACCTGAAGGTGGAGAAGTCAAAATAGTATCAGAAAAAGCTTGCGATCCCGTCGCAGTTAGAAGATACCCAGCATTCAAGAACATCGCGTGTACTGCAAACGCAACTTTGTCATGAGCATTACGAAAATTCGGCCGCGTAGCTCTGATTACAGCCATAACACCTTCTCCAGAGGCCATTGGTGCTCGAACTTTCTATGAATTTGAAGTCTTTTACAGTTTGACACTTCTGATAAGAAATTTTGATCTATTTGAAACCCTAGTTTAGGTTTGATAGATTTCAGAGCGGAGCTTTTTTTAGTCGATTCAGATTTCAGACAACTTAGAGCATCCACAGTGGGCGAGTATAACCAAAAATTTGGGATGAGATCGTAACACAGTGGGACGGAGTAAAGATCAAATCCCAACCAAAGATCAAATTCCAGACCAAATATGGTCGCGACCAAATCCCAAATTCTAATATAATCGGGCGTAAATTTAAAGTACGCTTGTTGCTGGGCGTAAATTTAAAGTACGCTTGTTAACGGGCGGAGATTTAAATTACGCCCGATGAAAATTCAAATTAAATAAAAAAGAAAAAGAATGAGGCGGACTTTTAAAGTCCGCCTAATGAAAGTTACGAAAAAATGGGGCGGACTTTTAAAGTCCGCCTGATGAAAGTTACAAAAAATATAAATGGGACGGACTTTTAAGGTCCCCCTGATGAAAGTGTAAAATGGGGCGCACCCATAACAGTCCGCCTGACGAAATTTTAATCATGTACCGTTGCGTCACAACACGGACTAAACCCAAAATTTGGTCTTTTTTTTGATCTTTGATCTTTGGTTTTGATCGCACCACTGCAGTTGCTCTTACGCGAGCGTACTACCCGTCAACTATTTAAGGGTCAAAGAGTCAAACGGTAGACTGAGCTATCCACCCGCATCCGATCCGATTTGAAATTTCGCGGGCGGACACCCGATCCGCCTTTTGGTGGATTAAAAGCGGACTGAGTTTGCTCAAATATGCTAGTTGGTGGATCGGACAGGCAACATATTACATACTTGCTAATATAGACTAAACTCCCACTTTCAATATAACAAAAATAAATATATATATATATATATATATATATATATATATATATATATATAACAAATTGGATATTTTTAAGAAATAAAAAGTCATTAATTTCGATAAGGAATAGTTCATCATGTTAATCATGTAAAATCGATTGAAAAACTACGAACACGAAAGTATAACAAGCGGTTTATGATCTTGGAGCATGACTTTTTAATACTTTTTAAATTAGTTCAATCCAAACGGTTTCGTCGCTGATATCAACATAATTACCATTTTTTTTCATTTCTATGTATTTTAATTAAGGAAAAAGAAAAATTTATTTCAATACGAATGTCATTGATGAGATGGAGCATCGGTTCCAGAGAAAGGAGGCAGCCGAAGAAGCAAGGTGGTAAATCAAGTCAACAACAACCAAAGGAGGAATCCGAAGTGATGCTCAAATTTGATGAAGCATTGGTTCCAAGGAAAAGGAGAAGGTCGGAGAAAAAATATAGTACATCAAGTCAACAACAACCAAATGGGAATTTTGGAGCTATACTAAAGGTTGATGAAGCACATGTTTCAGACAAAAGGGGAAGGTCGAAGAAGGAAGATAATATATCAAGTCAACAACAACAAAACAAAAAGGATCTGGAGATCGGAGAAAATAGTAGGAAGACAATAAGAAAATAAAGCGGTTATGAGACAACCCCTGGAATTCCAAAACAGATAGACCGACGCAAACTTGTTACATCATAATTTAGGATTATACGAAGTAACTTCTTGATATCATTCGTGAATATGTTATATCAATGGATGATGTCGATGAAGATGGAAATTGTGGTTATCATTCTGCAACTAAACAATTAGGATATTACATGGGACGAATAATAATAGGATGAAAAAATGCCAATATGCAAGAATGAAGATATACTATACTAATCTTCATAAGGAGTTTTTATGAAGAAATGGTGGACGACGAACAACAGTTCAATGATTTTCATGTTTGTGTATTAGGGCCAGAGGAATCCATGAAATTCCTTCTGATGTCTTAGCAGGTACATGGTGGTGTGAAGTTAATTCATTATTTTGGATCTGGGATGAGAATTTCGTTAACACAGTGTGATGGCTCGCTTAATAAGAGAAGGTTTGTTTAGACGTTCGTGAACGATAATCATTTTATCGGTTTCAAGTTAAAGAAAAATTGTCCATTACTACTGGTTTGTATGTATATTAATAGGCCGAGGTTCGTGGCAAATCACTTTAATGCATATGTTAGAGCATTACTCGGTTGAACCCACTATGCGTTGGTATGTCAAGTTTGGTTGTCATATTTTAGTTCCAAAACTTGAGTCTACATGATTAGATTACTAGAATTAACTTCGTTAGGTTAGACTATGAACAATATAAATGTTAAGACTCACCCGTGACTCTAAAGAACCTGAAGACGTATCGGCATCAGTGCACACATCATCCTTCTGTTCGAGGTTGGTAATACAGACTTTATTTGTTTCATTTTTATCTACGTTTATTTCAAGTTGTTTAGACTGAAAACATAAGATACGAAGTATATTTATATATCAACAATATTCGTGACTTGATCATTTAGGTATGATTAAAGTGTCAAGGAACCATATACTAGTTGTTTTACACAACTTTGGTATATATTGGCTTACGAACTATAGTTTAGCTATTGGGGTTTCATGGATTTGAAATAACACTAGTTGGTAATTCGCTACTATATAGTGTGTTGAACTTTCAGGTTGATTCTATTCCTCGAAGACTATGTTTAACTACACGAGTTTAAAGAAGTAGACATACGAAACTTGTTTCATAGTTTAAAGGAATCAAATGATTTATTTTAGGACCGATCCCTTAAACTTGGATCTCTACTAGGGCCAATCCTAAGGATCTTTAGTAGGACTGATCCTTTCTCAGTGATTTCTACTATGATCAGTCCCAATGATCACCACTAGGATCGATCCCATGGATCCCTAGCATGACTAATCTTTATGTTAACCAAAATTGACGTTCTCAATTTGTCTATTACCTTAGGGTTTCCATAGCTATCAGAAATGTAGTTTGGTTGATATGGAAATTTTACAAGATGTCGACATAATATTAGAACATGTGTTGAACTCTTATTACTTAATTTTCAAGTATTTCCCTTGATACTCAAGGTGAGATCCCGAAACCAAAATATTCTAAATATCTTTTGGTATTCGAAATTTATATGCTTTTCATATCACAGTGGATAAGCATATCTCTGGTTGCTATATTAGTGAAGTGTATGTTTTATGCTAGCTAACATTAGTCGTCATCTAAGAGAAATTTCGGTACATGAGTTGGATAACAGGTGAAATTTTAACAAAATCGAAAATAAACATTTATTGTATATCTTTAATATTTTCAGAATTGGTAATTCCTTGTTGTCCAAACTACCTTGGACATTATAAATAGCGAAGCTTGTAATTCTTACATACTTATCCCTTTGACACATTGAACTAACTATTTGTGTGGGAAACCCACTAGAGTATTCTTGTAATACTTGTTCGACAGGAGAGTATCCTAATTAGGTGAAATCTCTTATGTGTGCTTCGTTTAAGACTTTTGTGGGATTAAAGAAGCATTAGTAGTATCGCTTGTGGGAAACTATAATCGTATTTTTATTCAAGTTTTTGATTATTGATTTGATTGGCTAACGGTAAAGTTGAACGTTGATAGATCTAGTTTGTTTATTTTTCGATCCTTGTCTTCTAATATAAGGCACTCTTAGTTCAAGAATCAACAATTTTAGATCTGATCTTTTGATTCAAGATATGGAGATAAGACTTTTGATCATCCATTGTTAACAAACTTCTTTTTGTGTGTGATCAATCATTTGCGAAATCAAGTTATTTGTGCAGGTACTTTGAAGGATGGAGGTTGAAGACTATAAGACTTTTTTTGGTATTGTGATCTTTGTGATAACTTTGTGCAGACTTGGTTGACTAGGATCAGAAAAGAAGATTGTCATAATTGACATTAGGCTTATTGTATTGATCGTAAATCTATCCAAGTGTTTCTCTTTGAGATCTACTCTGATATTTTGCGAACTAAGAATTATTATTTTGGTAATTTTGATCTTAGTTGATCTAACTGGACAAAGGAGTTTATATTGATTAAATGGAAGAATATTTATACTCAACTATACCTCTAATTAACTTGTTGATCTTGAATATTGATAGAGAAGTTACTGAAAAAGGTTAGTCCTTACTTCTTCATATTACAATCCAAAGGAGTTGAGTGATTGAAGTCTTCACAACATGTGAAGCGACTTAAGATAGTGGACTTTATCTTAGGATTCACATGTGTATACCATATTAGTTGTAGGCGCATGAATAGTGAAGGAACTGATAGTTTACTTGATCTCAACTATATGAAGTTGTAGTAGTCTTTTTGTTTCGACTTAGTTCTGAGAGTACTCAAAACTGGACTAGATTCTGGGTTTTTCTGCTTTGTAGTTTTCCTTGTTAATAAATCTTGTTGTGAGCCTTTAGTTTATTTTTTATATTATAATTATTGTTATAGATATAATTAAAGTAATAACATTGTACGTTAATCAACACTTGTTTTGATCCTATAGACTTTTTCGGATTCGAACTTACGCTATACTAAGTGTACATCTTGTTTAGATAATCTTCTTAATAGTGCTTGTCTAAAACTGTATTAGATTACAAAAGATGTATCTTGCAAATATTATAGTGTACTTGGTACCTTCGTCATTTCTGAATATTTAAAATCATACATGTACAACATGCAATTTTGGAATGCTCTAAAACTATCGGAGCATTGAGTGGACACGGTAACATTTGAATTGAAGTAAATTTCATAGTGTTTGTTCTGGAATGTGGCTTTCTTCGGGTAAGTTTGACAGTGGTCGCTTACGTATTTTACTTTAAACTTTGAATCACGCTTAACGAAGGAAATGGTTTCAGTTTACACTTTCTTTAATTATATTTCTTTCGTAGTTCAACAATCACAAATCTAAATGGCAGAAACCAGGGCGAAGCTGATAATGTAGAATATATGGACAACACTAATTATATGGCAATTATACACATTATTTCGACCATACCGATTCTGACTCAAACAATGTGTAACTGCTATAGAATCGGTATTATCGATAGATTCTACAATATCGACTCAACCCTGGTTATTGACATCTAGTTTTGTGATCAGTGAACTAACAGATAAACAAACCCAAGCAGACATAGTCGTCATTATTTAACCCAGTTACAGACAACGCGACCTCCTTCATAAAATTACAGGAAATTTTGGTGTGAGTACGCATATCTTAATTATTTAACCAAAATGTCGATTCTTACTCTTGAGGCGAAGAATTCTGAGACGAGCCAACATAGTTTAATCAGTTATCAACTACTTCGACTCATACTCAAATTAGGGCAAATACTTTAGGCGTGAGTCGACATAGTTTAATTATTTAAGAAACTAACCATTATGGTGATTCTTACTCCAATCGGTAAAGAGAACTTTCGTGAGAGTTGGTATAGTATAATCAGTTAAAGTCTGCCCCACCATTTAAGTTATGGCAAAGAAAACTTGGATTTTTTTAACGGAATCGATAATGCCAAATTTGAAACGACAAGGATACCAAGTACACCATAATATTTTCGATATCAACCCTACTACCACCTTGTGTAAACCTTAAAAAAAATAACTGTCAAAATATTACTTCAATAAGATGTTAGCTTAGAAACCAAACACAACTATGGGATCAATTACTAAGATACAGTCGAGTTCCCATACTGATTAAGGTACAGTCGGGTCCCTTACACCTCTTGAACCACGCGGGATTTTGCGCACTTGATTCTCTTAGCTGATCTCACCCACAACTAAGAGTTGCTACGACCCAAAGTCGAATACTTGATAAACAAATCTGTCTCACACAAAATTTTTTATTGAATAGATAAATTTGTCTTCCCAGAAATACCTACGAGTTTTTGTTCTGTCTTTTGATAAATCAAGGTGAACATGAACCAATTGATACACCGATCTTATATTCCCGAAGAACAGCCTAGTAATATCAATCACCTCACAATAATCTTAATCGTTTTGTAGCGAAACAAGATATTGTGGAATCACAAACGATGAGACGAAGATGTTCGTGACTACTTTTTATCTTACCTACGGAGATTAAATCTCGAGCAAATCTTAGAGAATCTAGTACTCAACACGATAGAACAAAGTAAGATCAGAACACGCAACTACAGAGAAAATAGTTGGTTCTGGCTTCAGAATCCCAATGAAGTCTTTAAGTCGTTAACTTATAATGATTTTAGGAAAAACCTAGGTTAAAGGAGAATCGGCTCTAGTAGCAACTAGTGTCACACAGGAGGTGTGGGGATTAGGTTTCCCATTTTCTAGAGTTCTCCCTTATATATTCTTCAAATCAGGGTTTGCAATCAATGCTACCTTGGTAACAAAGCATTCAATATTCACCATTAGATGAAAACATGATTAGAGTCAAGCTAATATCTTTCATCCGTTAGATCGAACTTAGCTTGTTATACACAAATGAAATGAGACTTCATTAGGTATGAGTAACCGTACCCAAACATGTGCACAGAGTTGGCTCAACAGTAGTTAATCGAAGTTATCCACATGAACACTTTCATGTCAACCTTGTTCATCTTATCACAACTAGTTCAAATGACTCAAATGAAACTTGTTAGAGCACTGCTCGGTCGAACTCGCATGCGTTGCTATCTCAAGAATGTTTGTCAATGTCAGTGATTAAAACTATAAGTCTTGATTTCTAGCTTATTTATAGATGTCTCGGACTAGGACATAAATTGTGTAGTTGAGCTTAGTTTTCACGGCATTCATCATTTGAAGACGAATAACTACTAAGGGGAGCTTGTGGAACTTCATCGACAAAAGGTATGTGGAGACTTAAACTCATTTATCACTTGGAAAGACTATTTCTACTATATCTCCTATATTGAGACATAAGTCGTATTACGATATAGTTTTTTATATACACATTTGAGATTTCGAGCTGATTTTAACTCGCTTACATATTTCTCGAAATATGTGTTGGAAAGCTTTCGCTTCGACCAAGTTCATCTTATATCATGTGAAAATTTCCGAGTAACATCTTATATGGTATGTGTGATACAATCATTTGGTGTTGTCTTGGAATGTTTCGTAATGATTATTTCAATAACTTGAAAATTGCTTTGATGTTAATAGTGTGTGAAAACGGCTATTGTCATCCTCTATGAAAGTTTCAATGGTTGAAATAAGAGTTTAGAACACTTAACCATTATTGGATATGTCATGTTGTGCACTCTTGCACATATGTAATCCATATCCGGGAACCATAGTATGCGCACCCGTTTGCGTACCTGTTGGTTTGAGAAATCCGGGAACCTAAATATGCGTACTCGTTTGCGTACTGGCGTACAAGTTCATGTCCGAGAATTTCTGCTGGGATTTGAAGTTTGCGTACCCGTTTGCATACTGGCGTAACTCAATCTTAGTCCGGGTATTTCCATTATGCGTACCCGTTTGCATACTTGAAGGTTAAAGTTCTAAAATCGGCTTTAAACATGAATATAAACATTTATATAATAAGGAATGCAATCTTTGCAAACCGTGGCTATAATGTTCATGATTGATTCGAGTGAATCAAACCGATTTTGCTTCAATTGTGTTCTTGTATAATTCTATGAGAATATAGCAATTGAACAACTCTTTAACTAGTTTCATTTGAGTCATTTGAACTAGTTATGGTTAAGATGAATAAGGTTGATATGAGAGTAATCATATGGTTAACATCGGTTAATTATTTGTGAGCCGACATGGTGTACACATTTAGGTATGGTTACATAAACCTAAATGAGGGTACATTTCATTTGTGTGTAACAAGCTAACTTCGATCTAACGGTTGAAAGAGATTAGCTTGGTTGAATCAGGTTTTTCATCTAACGGTGAATATTGAATGCTTTGTTACCAAGGTAACTTGGATTGCAAACCCTGATTTGAAAACTATATAAAGGAGAACTCTAGCAACTGGGAAACCTAATCCCCATACCTCTTGTGTGTTAATAGTTGCATAAACTAGAGTAGATTATCCTTTAACCTTAGGTTTCAATCGAGACCCTGTAGGTTAACCACTTCAAAGACTTCATTGGGATTGTGAAGCCAGACCCAACTATTTTCTTTCTAGTTGTGTGTTCTGATCTTGCCCGATTCTATCGTATTGAGTACAATTGAAATAATTGACTCGAGATTAATTTCTCTGATAGGCAAGATAAAAGTAATCACAAATATCTTTGTCTCATCGTTTGTGATTCCACAATATCTTGTTTCGCTAGTCGATTAAGATTATTGTGAGGTGATTGATAATATTAGGTTGTTCTTCTGGATATAAGTCTGGTTTATCAATTGATTCATGTTCACCTTGATTTATCAAAAGACAGAACAAAAACTCTTGGGTATTTATGTGGGAGACAGATTTATTCAATCTATAGAATTTTCTATTTGAGACAGATTTGTTTATCAAGTCTTCGACTTTGGGTCGTAACAACTTTTGGTTGTGGGTGAGATCAACTAAGGAAATCAAGTGCGTAGTATCCTGTTGGGATCAGATACGTAAGGAACGTAACTGTACCTTGAATCAGTGTGAGATTGATTAGGGTTCAACTATAGTCCAGTCCGAAGTTAATTGGTAGTAGGCTAGAATGTAGCGGCTCAATACAGTGTGGTGTTCAATCTGGACTAGGTCCGGGGGTTTTTCTGCATTTGCGGTTTCCTCGTTAACAAAATTCTGGTGTCTGTGCTATTTTTTTTCCTGCATTATATTTTGTTATATAATTGAAATACCACATGTTGTGCGTTAAGATCAATCAATTAGAATATCCAACCTTTGGTTGTTGATTTACATTGATTGACACTTGAACATTGGTCTTTGGTACCATTCAAGTAATTCCTCTTATATTCAATCAGGCTCGCATATTTCTATTTGTTGATTGCGGTTTTAATTAAGAGATAAAGATATAAGTAATTCCTCTTATCTCAACTAAGGTTTGCAAGGTTTTAGCAAGTGGGTTTGCCATTGCAACCTGATGTGATTCCATGAAACGTCGTCAAGCGGAACCTCTCTACATCACAAGCCCCTGCACGACTGGGGAATTTCTTGTCTTCAGCAATCATATCCAGAATGAAGACTGCTGTTGCTATCTACCGCACAACAACATCGATTCCATGACGAAGCCACTTCACAGTAAAATCATATCAGGAGAATTTGGATTGAAATCCTAATACACCTTCATCTTAGGAATGCTCAACTCACCAATCAGTTCGTGCATGTAAATGCTCACTGGATAGAAGAGAAATGACTATCATCTTCGGTCTCTATATCAACTCCAGTCATAGTATCGGCATCAGCATATGGAGGAAATCTATTCATGGTCTCAACATCAACAAGATTTCTGGAGAAAATTTAATTGTAATCTCAGCATCAGCCTCAGGCGCAACATCCGACTTCATCAACTATCCATTTCACTGAAGCGTTACTCTATGGATCGTACTTCTTCAAGCACTAATGATTCATATCAATATGATTAGATTTGAAAACAAGGTAACATGAACGTATTCCCAAAGCTTACGCGACAGACGGCCACAAACCAAAGTCTTCTACAAGATGTTCTCATCGCCTCCACAAAAGAGATACAACACATTTCATGCCATGGGTTTACAAAAACGTACCAATGAGTGAGTAATGGGACAATACTTCCTTAACGAAAGATGTTCGTCTATGTCTCTTATACAACATACCAAAAGGGCGCATCAATCGGACATACGAGATGAAAGATATGGCCTTTACCGCCAGGTCTATGAAATCTGAAAAAATTTGTACGGGATAACAAATTAAAAATGTGCACGCTTCGTTGGCTGACCTCTACAACTCCAAATTGAGTTATTCTTTTCTCATGTGATAATTCAGTCTCTTAGCTTAAAAACTTGGGGTCAAACATCGAATTTCGACGTCGTATGAGGTTCCTACAGTTTCCATAGCATACAACATGCAAGCAGCAATTCTTAGACGAGATTCATAACTTCCACAGTCGATCGGTGTCCATCGGGTCATTCCGCTAAGTTCTTCATCAAGGTACCTCCAACTTCGACCACCTAGGTCTTTACATCAATTTTTCTACCGGGGTCATCTATCTAGGTCTTGCCAGAAGAAGGGAAAACGAAAAGAGAGATTTAACAAAATACTGGGGACTGACGGTCCACTGATCATGGCGATAAGTCTCACAGTCCAAGACTTGTGACACGAGACTCTCATGTGCTGATCATTCATAATAAAAGGAATGCTTCCACCAGGACATGCAATCATAGTCATTATGTCACCCCCTCTTGAGAGCAACCTCATTGATGGTCCCATGACCAGGGTTCCGGAAGTGATGTTTCTACGACTGAAGAAACAAGATGGAGCTGCAAGCACCATGCTCATGTATCAATCAAGGGGTCCTGATCTCAAATGAATCAATGACATCAACATCCTTCACCAACCGTTCAAGACACAAGCAAATGGTCTAAATACACAACAAGAGTGTTTTACAACAATCCCGTGTAAGATAATTTTACGCTGCCCCTGTATAAGACGACGAACTGGGAGCAATTGGTGAAGAATCTAGGGATGGGTCATATACCATTCTCTTCGTATGGATGTTCTCTACAACATATCCAAAGTTCACAGCAATCGGAGAAACGAGCAAAGATATGTGGCCAAAACATTGGACAACATACAATCTTTTCGCCTTTTCAGGCCCTAAACATGCTCAAAACTCAAAAAGCTTCTTTGCTAAAGCTTGGAAATTTTCTGGGCTTGAAGATACAGATCACGAAAATCCAACTTTGGACGAAGATTATACAGTGTTTTTACTAAAAGGCTGAAGTCTGAAATTTTCTGGTGACGTATTTCAGCAAAATTACTCGTATAATCACATGGATTCTCATTCATTCATTCATTCATTCACAAATCAGCAAGTTCATACTTCTATAAAGATATTACATGATATATACTTACTAGGGGAGTCTCTAAATCATTTGAAGGCTTAGCAGCGCCGAAATCTCCATCAGCAACGCCGCTATCTCCATTCGGTTCGGGATTTCGGGAATTCTCCATATTCTCATGTCCCAAAGAAGAGCACGCTTCGTCAACATGCTGCTTATCTACAATTATTTCCTCTTGGGTACATCCACAACAATTATTATTATTTCATTCAATGAGATGTCACGATCACCTGCACGAAAGAGATACTTACATCGACTTCTTCATCAGTGCTGGATTCCTGAATTGCTTGTACGGGAACAAGTTGAAGACCGTCATGGAGCAAAAGTATGAAAATAAATAACAAACCTTGATATTGTGATCCTAATTGCACGGACAGGGAAAAGTCATGACACAAGTAGCGCTAACAACTCACCAAAGAAACGGATGGGGACTGCACGTCATCCTGTAGTCCTTATTGCTGGGTTCTCCGCTCCCGTAGACTTTCTTCCATTTCCGTGGAGTCTACATTGTTTCGGGATCTCACTATTCGATCATCCTGTGGTAAAGCTAATGAAATAACCAGAAGTACAACTCAGTATGAAGGATCTCTCACCATCACTCAGAGGTCCCAGATGTACCATTTCTTAAAGTTGCATCCGTAGAGATGTCATCTCTGAAAACACCATCTTTGGAATTATCATCATGGGAGTCAGTCATTCTTGCAAAGTGGATACTTCGGCACATCGTTCATACAAAGCGCAGGATTCAACAAAACAATGAATCATGGAATAAAGGTGCTCGCAACAGCGTCTACAAAAATGGTAACTATCCAACTCTTACCTATTTACAATTTTACTAGCTGTAGTGATTACAATCTCGAGAATTTGTTCGCTCCTTCAAACCTGCAAAGACGAACAAAATTCGTTATTCACAACTATAACGTGATTTTCATAAAACTGTGAACAATTCACGAAACTTCCATCATGTGAACAATTCACATTATTTTTACCGTGTGAGCAACTCCCACCGAGTGAACACTCATTGGTTTTGTGCATACACTACCAGATCACAAAATCCATGCAAACAGTATTTCATCAAAAATTGTATACTTCTAGCAATTGCTGAAAATCAAAAACTTAATTTCACATAAGTTTTCACTGTGTGAACATTCACTAGTTTTTCAAAAATTGGACAAACGTCCATTATATGATTGTGAAAACTCACATACAGACATTATTTCACCGTGAATAATTTTCTACTTTCAACAATTGTTCAAAATCAAAACATTGATTTTACAAAATATATATTTTAACGTGAAACTCATGTAACTTTGAAAATATATGTATGTATATTTTTTGCTCCCTCTCGCGAGCATCCGTCTTTGAAACGAGAGTATATTTTCAAAAGATTTCTAAAAGCTCGAAGATAAATTTTTTATGAAAACTCATAAACAAAATTTTATTACTAACAGACGCACGTCTATTTAAAAAAAAAAAACTTTTCTCTCGTATGAGAATCCACCTTTGAAATGAGAGTTTATTCCCTTTTGTGAAATCTCACATAAACAATTTTAGTTTTGTGGAAGCTCACAAACAAAATTTTACGTTATTAGACTCAGGTCTATTTTGTTTGTTTCTTAAATTAGCAAACGAACGTCTATTCTTAAAACAAGGATTTCCTTTTGGGTTCGAGCCCGTAAACGCTAAACCGACCAAAACTGGACTTTTGACCGACCAAATCAGCGATGCTTCATCTCTTCGTGCTCACGGAATCACACTCTATCATCCATCAGGGTCCTCATCCGAACATTTGCTCGTACATGACATCATTGGAGCAAATCGAGGATTCTGATAATATCTTTGTAGACCGAGTTCAACCACTGATCTCATCGACTGAAAATCACCATTTCATGCTTACTGCTTAACATGACTGTCCCTCACTAAGCAGGGGACTTAATGTAGATGGTGGATTTTCAACAAAGGGCAAAACCGTAAAATCATGATACTGCATGTTTCCTGACACGTCTTTCAGGCATGCGACGACTCATATTTTACGAAGCCACGATGAATATGTCTTTCGAAAAGCCTCCACTAGCTGAGCATTCGGTCCCTGGCATTTCGTCGTGCCCTCTATGTAGAATAACATAATTGGGCGGTACTCCGTAGATTAAGAGCAATAACACCTTAAGGACGTCGGTGATACTCATTGTTCCCTGACTACATGAGAGAGACCCCCCTCTACATAGAAGAACGATTGGGCGGTTCTTCGTAAGATTGAGAGCAATAACGCCTTCAGGACGTCGGTGACACTCACTGTTCCCTGACTATGTAGAGAGATCGTGTATAGACCTGGTCGAATCCACGATCCCATGGAATGGTAATACCTATTTTATTATTCTGAATTCATGGTCGAATCCACGACTGATCCTATGAATTGATAATAAAAAACTACTCACTTTTATTACTCAGATTCATGAATCATTCTCCGCTGAATTTCATAAATTAGTAATAAATACTCAACAATCGGGCATCTGGACTATTATTGAGTACGCCCCATAAAATAGTGCAAGTGTACTCGACAATGATGCACGAACGAGCACCCAAATGCGCGACATTCAAAATATGGCCGAATGAGGAATCCCGCATAAAACAGGAGAGAGAAAATAATAATATTAAAATAATGGAGAAGCGCTCATGGGCGGGGCCCGCCGGCCGGCCGGCCTGCTCTAGTCGTGGCCGGTCCCATGCTTCCTCCATTATCTTCCTTATTTTTGTTGTTTTCATAAACTCATGAAGACTCCTCCATTCCAGCAACTTTCCTTGTTTGAACAAAACTCATGGTTTCTCCATATTCTCGTGGTTTCTCCATATTTTCGTGGTTTCTCCATATTCGTGTAGTTCCACAAAAATAATAATACTAGGGAAAGGTGTTGTGGGACCGGGAAACATAGCCGGCCGGCCATGCCCTAGCCGTGGACGGCCCCACACCTTGCAATCCCTAATCTTTCATAAATTGTTATTTCTCTCATCTTGTGAAACTCTCCGGTTTTAGCAAAAATCATGGTTTCTCCATATTTTCTCAAATATTGCGCGAACCATGAAAAAACCATAAGTCAACATGGTCACACGACCGACTAGGCTACTCACGAAAAATATATTAAAATATTATTATTTTAATATTCACAAAATATTGATCAAATGAGCATACTTGCTCATTCGAGCAAAATCGAGGATTTCAGTCAAAGATCGAACTCTTCTGAAAATCCGAAATATTGCCTAAACGCACATCAGAAAATGCTGAAACTCTCATAACTGAGACACGAGCATTATGGAAACACGGGAATGCTCCGTTGACCGACCAAGCGAGACTCCAAGGCTTGCAACAAGCCGATCCCACACGTTTTCACACCTTTTGACCTAATTTGTGCAATCGCTCATATTGGGTCCAAAATCTTCACAACTAACTCAGAGTTTGTGCAAATACCCACCAGCGGTCCCTCGGCACCTTGGTCGGTCCCTTACTTTTCTATAATTAGGTTTTCTCACCTAATCCTCAATCGGGCGCTATTTCAATAAATGATGAAACCGGCATTTAATCGTCATTCCTTCACCAATCGGACAACTCAGGACCCTGGTGAACGCTCACTCGAGCAATTGTGCACCACATGGACGTCTGCAGTCCCATGTGGTCGGTCCCTCCTTCGCTCATGACCTACTATCAGCAATTCGTCAATCAATGAGCAATTGCTCAAAATTAGGCTTTCGAACAAACGCTCAAAAAATCACCATTCTGAGTGAGTTCAAACACTAAATAAATTTATGTTAATCCAGTAAACAACACGCGGATTAATTATATAATATTCGGTAATCTACCAATGTTTTAATTAATATATTATTGGATCACATCACCAATAAATAAATAATTTGTCGAATCGAGCAATACTTGCTCAATTGCTCGAATATTGATCCAACTATCAATATTCAGTAATTTATCAGTAATTCGTCGAATTGAGCAATACTTGCTCAATTGCTCGAATATTGATCCAACTCTCAATATTCAATAATTTGTCGAATTGAGCAATACTTGCTGAATCGCCCAACTATCAATATTCAGTAATTCGCAATACTTGCTTAATTGCTCGAGTATTGATCCAACCGTCGATATCCAGTAATGCGTCGAGCAATACTTGCTCAGTTACTCGAATGTTCTACTGAGCAATTTGTCATTCATGCTCAGTTCAACAAACCCTAGACTCATTGTCTAATCAGTCAATGTGACTAATCAAATACACGTCTGTCATACAGACTCCACGATTCGTGAGACTTCAATCACGTCACATGGGGTATATCAATTAGGGTTTTGGTCTGGTGTCCTATAGCATGTGGATTCATCCACGATGAGAATGTGAGTAAGTCGTGCAACGGTTGAAGGAGTTAGCAAAGTAGTGGGTGGACGGGTTAACCTAGTCTCCGCACGACCTGGAACTGGTTTCATCACGATCTTCCACTTTCCCACTCTCTCACTCATAAAACCGTCACACTTACTGGGATCGGTGTGTTCGCTATTATGAAAATATAAATAAGTCTCTTAATCCGTGATTGAAAGGACAACATTCGTCTACACAATAATTTTTTGAGCAATCACTCTCAGAAATTCCATCAATCGCTCAGAACTTATTCACAGAACTCAACTTCAGCAGTTCTTCAATTTGCAGAAACCTTCAACACACCCACAATCCTTGATCATCATTGAACCCACAAAATTCTCAGCTTCCCTCCTACAGATCAACCCTTCTCCCTCTTTGTGACCGAATTGACTCTGGAACGGCCGTTGACTTGGTTAAGGCCGGAGTCCTACAGATTGATCTCTCGAATCTAAGCACTCCCTTTGCAGTGCATATGTGTGAGGTTCAACAGTTTGCTCGGTCGAGGAGTCTCGACAACACGCTCGACTCTTCACTTCCCTAAAAAACCAGCAAACCGTTTTTCCCCATCCACGGATTGGCGACCACAGTGGGAGATTAATCTCTCGGTTGCAATCTCAACTTCCAAAAAATGGTTGATCTTAGGCCAGGTTCAGTTATAAATCCTAAAACAAACAACGCTAGCATTAGCAACAACGGTGGTACTCTAGAAACCACTCGTGCTTCCAACATCGGTGTTGTTGATACTACTCCTCCTCACACCAACATCGAAAATCATCCTCTCTTTAGCCGACATCCCGAGGAATTCAGAGAGAATCCGCTTACCATAGCTGATCTCATGAAGGCGCAAGAGACTTTTGCCAAAAATCAAACTGGCATATCTGCAACACAGAAGGATCTATGCAATTATCTCAAAACTCTCACTGACCAGATGTCAGAAAAAAATCAGGAGAAGGGAAAAGGCCAAGAAGCAGCTTCAACCGTCGATCCAGAAGTTGTCCCATTCTATGTAGTCGACGATGATGAAGTCCACAAAGCTGCGGAAAAACCGACATCAAAGGAGCCCGCCGATTTCATCACTCGTGAAGATATGGAACGCTTCATAGAGGACCGTGAGAAAGGAACTACACCAACTATCCACCGTCATCAACCTCCGTACCCTGCTGCTACACAAAAGATCCCTCTCCCAAAAGGCTACATTTCTCCAACATTCACGTTGTACAACAGAACGAGGAACGCTCGAGAACATGTCTCTCGGTTCCTAGAAGCCCTAGGCGAACATGAGCACAACCATGTCGTCTGTTCGAAAGAATTTTCAAAATCTTTCACGGGCCGAGCGTACACATGGTACAATAACATTGCACCAGGAAGCATCGCAAGTTGGGGAGAAATGGTCAATACCTTCTACATGAAATACTTCTTCGTCTCGGAGTAGATTACTCTTTCCGACTTAGGAAGGATGACTCAGAAGAACACTGAACACCCGAAAAAATATGTGAAGAGGTTCAGGGTTCAAGCCTTGGATTTCCATGATCTGAATGTCACCGAACAACAACTGGTGGACTTTTGCATCTGGTTCCAGACTTTCTAAGAACTCCATGAAGCAGCCAAGCGATCAGCAACTACCGCACATGCTTTACTGAAAGAGAAAGACCTAGACTGAGAACCTCGTGATACTCAACGTCTCTTCAACAGACAATACAACCTCCAACCTTCCATGAACGTTGTTGCTGAAGGAAGCAAAAGGAAATCCGAAGCACCACAGCAGAAGCATACTTCTCCAATCTCTTAGGATCCTTCGGAAGCGCAAAGAAAGGATAACCAATGTTGAAATGCACAAACCTCAACCCTGCATCAACAAACGAGGAAATGATTAGACAGATTCAAACTTCTCTCTTTTCATTGAAGAAGTGATCGAGTTACTGGAAGTCTGGATTCAAGATGGTGCAACCAAATTGACATTCATCAAAAGGTTTCACATTCAGGCAAGTCTCATTCCTCCCATATCCTCACATGTTATTCTAGCATGGGGACTCAATTCTGCTAGCGTCCCTGTTATTGCAAGACGCTATGAGTGGGTAATTTCACCTCCGAAATATTTTACCAAGTGGTTGAATATGACACCTCTTCGAATCGAGCATCTCACCGAGACATTCACTACTGAGAGATGACGGAAGCATGGCAAAGAACTTTGAGAATTTATCCATAGACTTGCAGGAATGTCCACGAGTGCCACAAAATCATAAATATCTGATGACTGCACAAGTGTTGAATCCCAATCGCAGCGGAATGCTGAATCAACAGAAGATACACGGGCCAAGACGATCAAGCCTAAGACATTCGACGCTTCAACGCTCAAGCATCCAAGAATTCTTCAAATTGTACTCCCAATCAAAGAGTACACCCTTTTCATTAGCGCCTATGGTTTCGGCACAAATATCTCGACGGTGACACGCTGATTCAACAATCGATAAGCCTTCACTATCCCATGATAAGACTTCTGAAGCAGATGCAACATCATTCATCAATGGATGCTACAAACTCCTTCAACTCTGCTAAGTGAACGAGGAATGCACTGGGGACTTGATTTTATTGGAAATATCAATTCAATATATTTCAATAAATTTTATCCACATAACAATCCATTGAAACCTGATGTGATTCCATGAAACGTCGTCAAACGGAACCTCTCTACATCGCAAGCCCCTGCACGTCTGGGGAACTTCCTCTCTTCACCAATCATATCCAGAATGAAGACTGTTGTTGCTATCTACCGCGCAACAACATTGATTCCATGACGAAGCCACTTCACAGTAAAGTCATATCAGGAGAATTTGGATTGAAATCCTAATACACCTTCATCTTAGGAATGCTCAACTCACCAATCAGTTCGTGCATGTAAATGCTCACGGGATGGAAGAGAAAAGACTATCATCTTCGGTCTCTATATCAACTCCAATCATAGTATCGGCATCAGCATGTGGAGGAAATCTATTCATGGTCTCAACATCAACAAGATTTCTGGAGAAAATTTAATTGTAATCTCAGCATCAGCCTCAGGCGCAACATCCGACTTCATCAACTATCCATTTCACTGAAGCGTTACTCTATGGATCGTACTTCTTTAAGCCCTAATGATTCATATCAATATGATTAGACCTGAAAACAAGGTAACATGAACGTCTTCCCAAAGCTTACGCGACAGACGGCCACAAACCAAAGTCTTCTACAAGATGTTCTCATCGCCTCCACAAAAGAGATACAACACATTTCATTCCATGGGTTTACAAAAACTTACCAATGGGTGAAAAATGGGACAATACTTCCTCAACGAAAGATGTTCGTCTATGTATCTTGTACAACATACCAAAAGGGCGCATCAATCGGACATACGAGCTGAAAGATATGGTCTTTACCGTCAGGTCTATGAAATCTGAAAAATTTGTACGGGATTACAAATTACAAATGTGCACGCTTCGTTGGCTGACCTATACAACTCCAAATTGAGTGATTCTTTTCTCATGTGATAACTCAGTCTCTTAGCTTCAAAACCTGGGGTCAAGCATCAAATTTCGACGTCGTATGAGGTTCCTACAGTTTCCATAGCATACAACATGCAAGCAGCAATTCTTAGACGGGATTCATAACTTCCACAGTCGATCTGTGTCCACCGGGTCATTCCGCCAAGTCCTTCATCAAGGTACCTCCAACTTCGACCACCTAAGTCTTTACATCAATTTTTCTACCGGGGTCCTCTATCTAGGTCTTGCCAGAAGAAGGGAAAACGAAAAGAGAGATTTAACAAAATACTGGGGACTGACGGTCCACTGATCATGGCGATAAGTCTCACAGTCCAAGACTTTGTGGATGGGGAAAAACAATTTGCTGGTTTTTAAGGAATTGAGGAGACGACCGTACGAGGAGACTCCTCGAACCGAGCGAAATGTTAAACCTCACACAGATGCACCACTGCAAAGGGGGTGCTTTAGATTCGAGAGGTCAATCTGTAGTACTCTGGCCTAAATCAAGATAATGACCGTTCCAGACTAAATTCGGTCACAAGAGAGGATGGGTTGATCTGTAGAAGGGAAGCTGGGAAATTTGTGGAATCAATGGTAATCAAAGATTGTGGGTGTGTGAATTCTGAACATGATAAGCTCTGAATGATTGAAATTGCTCAATTGAGAATAGTTGCTCAATTGATGAGTTGATGATCTCGTGTTGTCGATGAGAACTGAGATTGATGATACCGTTGATCCTTCAATCATGATTCAGAGACTTATTTATATTGCTGGAATTTTAGACACCATGATTCCATGAAGTGTGACAGTTGATGGAATCAAGGAGTGGGGAAGTGGAGATCGTGTTTGAAACCAGTTGCTCAACGTGTGGAGACTTGGTCGATTTTCCACCCACTACCTCGTGAATTCCTTCAACTGATTGCACGACTTGCTCACATTCCATCGTGTGTTTGAACACACATGCCGTAGACCGCCAGACCAAAACCCTAAGTGATATGCCCCCAAGTGACACGATTGACGTCTCGTGGTTTGTTAGTAAATTGATGACTTCGTGGTTTAATGGGACGATGAGTCCATGTAGTTGCTGAGTGTCGAACATGATGTTCTGAAACTCATGAATTGAACATGTCATGAGACAGAGGTATAATTCTTACGATGAAGTGAGCAAGTATTGCTCATTCGATGGATCGTTGAATATTGATTGTTGAACCAATATTCCTTGGTTTGAGCAAATATTTATCATCTGAGCAAGTGTTGCTCATGTGATGAATTGTTGAATATTTGATCGTCTGAGCATGTGTTGCTCATTTGATGGATTATTGGCAGCGGACCAAAAATATTAATTAGAATACTGGTCGTTGAACCGAGCATAATTAATAAAATTAATGACCATGAGGCCGTCGTAAAATTATTAAGGTTGGAATCTGGAATGATGATCCTTGGATTCAGAAACCCTAATTTGATCAATTGATGATCAATTCATGGTTCGTCAGAAGTTTAACCATGGGACGAAGGAGGGAGCGACTAAATGGGACCATGGATCAACCATGTCTATATGCTCACGTGAGCAAATATGAAGAACTCCTGAAGAGTTGACGATTTGTTGGTGGAATAATGATTAAATGATGGCTTAATCATTTATTCAAAATACTCGTCTGAGCCTTAGGTGAGAAAACCTAATTAATTATGACGAGGCGAGGGACCGACCATCGAGTCATGAAATCGGCCCTGGGTTGTCACGTGACCGCCTGACGATCACTTCATGAAAATCCAAAGTGTTTGGAAGAGTTTTGGACCTAATACGAGAAATTGTGCAAATTAGGTCAAAACTGTGAAAATTGATGGGACCGGCTTCCGTGAGCCAAAGAGTCAATCTTGGTCGGTCAAGATAGCTTGCTCGTGTCCCCAAGGCGTCCGCGTCTCAGTCCTGAGAATTTTGATATTTTCTGGCGTGCAATTGAGCATCCATTCGAGAAAATATGCCAAAATTAGGGTTTCGACGAAACTGAGGAAAACACCATGAGATGTTGAAAAATACTTATAAAATAAGGAATGAGGAGGCGTGGGACCGCCGTGGTCAAGGCATGGTCGGTCGGTCATGACCACGGTCCCGTGGTGCCTTTTCATTAATTTTATAATATTTTGATGATTTTATGAAAAATTCATGAATTTTGAGAAATTTGATGAATTTAGGGAGTTTCCATGAATTGAAGGAGTTTTCATGAGTTCATGGAAGCAAAATATTAAAATAATAAAAACACGGTCGTGTGGGACCATGGAGGCATGGCCGGCCGGCTATGGACCGGTCCCACGAGTTTTTCATAATTTTTTAATATTTTTTAGGTATTTTTGATAATTTGAGGGAATTTTTCCTAATTTGAGAGAAATACCATAAAATCAAGGAATTTGATGAATTCAAGGAAAAATAGGATAAATAATAATAAAATAATAAAGCAAAGGGCATGTGGGACCGTCTAGGGCATGGCTAGTGGCCCGGTCCCACAAATTTTTCATAATTTTATTTTATTTATTATTATATGATGATTTGTGCAAAAATACCATGAAATCAAGGAGTTTTTTCATTAAATTAGAGAAATAATAATAATAATAGTAAAATAATAAGGAACCGTGGGGTGTGGGGCCGGTTGGGACGAAGGCATGGTCGGTTGGCCAATGGTCACGCCCCACACTCCTTTCCTTAATTTTATATTATTTTTTATGGATTTATGGAAGTACCATGAAACCGAGGAGTTTCCTCGAGACGAAGGAGATTTGATAAAATGAGAGAATTTTCATCAAATCATGGAAAATAATAAAAATGCATTAAAAATATAAAACTGGCGTGGGATTGACCACGACACGGTCGGTCGGTCGTGTGTCCGTGCTCCCAGCACCCTGGTCAATATTTTTAATTATTTATTATTTTCTTCTCTATTTTGCATAGGTTCATCGTTTCGTTGTATTTTTGAAATACTCGTTTGCGCGGTGACTGTTAGTGTATCATCGTTGAATACACCTTCACCATTTGAATCGGGGCTTACTTAGAGGTAGCTCAGACGCCCGGTTGTTGATTATTTATTACTAATTGTGGAATTCGGTGGAGAATAATTCACAAAACTGAGTAGTAAGATGTTTATTATTAATTCATAAGATCAGCTGAGGATTCGACTACGAATTCAGAATAATAAAGTGAGCATTACCATTCCATGGGATCGTAGATTCGACCATACAATCAGAGTAATTAAGATTTATCTATTACCATTTATGAGACCAGTTGTGGATTCGATCATGAAATCGGAGTAATGAGATAATATAGTTATTGCTATTCTATGAGATCAAGCCGTGGATTCGATCATAGAATCAGAACAATTGTTTATTGCCATTCCATGGGACCAGTCGTGGATTCCACCATGGAATAGGAGCAATTGTAATTAGGAATAATTAACTTTGTGGCTCTATACTAGCAGATCAAGCTGTCTAGGAGCATTAATTATCCCGATATGAGCTTGTCGGTAAGTCATATCCTTTATATAGTCAGGGTAAACTCGTTGTTTGTTCCTGAAGAAGTTATCGCTCTATACTAGCAGAGCAAGTTGTCTAGGAGCCGTGCATCTCGTGATACTATATAGAAATAATCATTGAAAGTATTCAGTATTCATGAGATATGCCGTTGTCCAGTCGTGAGACTACATATCTACATGTACTCTGAGAAAAAGTACTCTCCGTTGAGAATACGATGAGAGACTCGGGTCTCGATACTCACGTCTGATTGCTGGATCAGAGCTTCGTATAATTATGAGTTTACAATTTTAGCCTTTGTCGAAAATCCACCATCTACAGACTTGTGACACGAGACTCTCGTGTGCTTATCATTCATCATAAAAGCAATGTTGCCACCGGGACATGCAATCATAGTCATTACGTCACCCCCTCTTGAGAGCAACCTCATTGATGGTCCCGTGACCAGGGTTTCAGAAGTGATGTTTCTACGACTGAAGAAACAAGATGGCGCTGCAAGCACCATGCTCATGTATCAATCAAGGGGTCCTGATCTCAAATGAATCAATGACATCAAAATCCTTCACCAACCGTTCAAGACACAAGCAAATGGTCTAAAGACACAACAAGAGTGTTTTACAACAAGCCCGTGTAAGATAATTTTACGCTTCCCTGTATAAGACGACAAACTGGGAGCAATTGGTTAAGAATCCAGGGATGGGTCATAAACCATTATATTCGTATGGATGTCCTCTACAACATATCCAAAATTCACAGCAATCGTAGAAACGAGCAAAGATATGTGGCCAAAACATTGGACAACATACAATCTTTTCGCCTTTTCAGGCCCTAAACATGCTCAAAACTCAAAAATCTTCATTGCTAAATCTTGGAAATTTTCTGGGCTTGAGAATACATATGTAGATCACGAAAATCCAAATTTGGACGAAGATTATACAGTGTTTTTACTAAAAGGCTGAAGTCTGAAATTTTCTGGTGATGTATTTCAGCACAATTACTCGTATACTCACATGGATTCTCATTCATTCATTCATAAATCATCAAGTTCATACTTCTATAAAGAGATTACAGGAGATATACTTACTAGGGGAGTCTCTAAATCATTTGAAGGCTTAGCAACGCCGAAATATCCATCGGCAACGTCGCTATCTCCATTCGGTTCGGGATTTCGGGAATTCTCCATATTCTCATGTCCCAAAGAAGAGCACGGTTCGTCAACATGCTGCTTATCTACAATGATTTCCTCTGGGTACATCCACAACAATTATTATTATTTCATTCAATGAGATGCCACGATCACCTGCACGAAAGAGATACTTACATCGACTTCTTCATCAGTGCTGGATTCCTGAATTGCTTGTCCGGGAACATGTTGAAGACCGTCATGGAGCAAAAGTCTGAAAGTAAATAACAAACCTTGGTCTCGTGATCCTAATTGCACGGGCATGGAAAAGTCATGACACAAGGAGAGCTAACAACTCACCAAAGAAACGGCTGGGGACTGCACGTCATCCTGTAGTCCTTACTGCTGGGTTCTCCGCTCCCGTAGACTTTCTTCCATTTCCGTGGAGTCTACATTGATTCGGGATCTCACTATTCGATCATCCTGTGGTAAGTCTAATGAAATAACCAGAAGTACAACTCAGTATGAAGGATCTCTCACCATCACTCAGAGGTCCCAGATGCACCATTTCTTAAAGTTGCATCCGTAGAGATGTCATCTCTGAAAACACCATCTTTGGAATTATCATCATGGGAGTCAGTCATTCTTGCAAAGTGGCTACTTCGGCACATCGTTCATACAAAGCGCATGATTCAACAAAACAATGAATCATGGAATAAAGGTGCTCACAACAACGTCTATAGAAATAGTAACCATCCAACTCTTACCTATTTACAATTTCACTAGATGTAGTGATTACAATCTCGAGAATTTGTTCGCTCCTTCAAACCTGCAAAGACAAACAAAATTCGTTATTCACAACTATAACGTGATTTTCATAAAACTGTGAACAATCACGAAACTTCCATCATGTGAACAATTCACATTATTTTCACCGTGTGAGCGACTCCCACCGAGTGAACACTCATTGGTTTTGTGCATACACTACCAGATCACAAAATCCATGCAAACAGTATTTCATCAAAAATTGTTTACTTCTAGCAATTGCTGAAAATCAAAAACTTAATTTCACATAAGTTTTCACTGTGTGAACATTCACTGGTTTTTAAAAAATTGGACAAACGTCCATTCTACGATTGTGAAAAATCACATACAGACATTATTTCACCGTGGATAATTGTCTACTTTCAACAGTTGTTCAAAATCAAAACATTGATTTTACAAAATATATATTTTAACGTGAAACTCACGTAACTTTGAAAATATATGTATGTATATTTTTTGCTCCCTCTCGCGAGCATCCGTCTTTGAAACGAGAGTATATTTTCAAAAGATTTCTAAAATCTCGAAGATAAATTTTTTATGAAAGCTCATAAACAAAATTTTATTACTAACAGACGCACGCCAATTTAAAAAAAAAAAACTTTTCTCTCGTATGAGCATCCACCTTTGAAATGAGAGTTTATTCCCTTTTGTGAAATCTCACATAAACAATTTTGGTTTTGTGAAAGCTCACAGACAAAATTTTACGTCATTAGACTCAGGTCTATTTTGTTTGTTTCTTAAATTAGCAAACGAACGTATGTTCTTAAAACAAGGATTTCCTTTTGGGGTCGAGCCCGTAAACGCTAAACCGACCAAAACTGGACTTTTGACCGACCAAATCAGCGATGCTTCATCTCTCCGTGCTCACGGAATCACACTCTATCATCCCATCAGGGTTCTCATCTGAACATTTGCTCGTACATGACATCATTGGAGCAAATCGAGGATTCTGATAATACCTTTGTAGACCGAGTTCAACCACTGATCTCGTCGACTGAAAATCACTATTTCATGCTTACTGCGGAACATGATTGTCCCTCACTAAGCAGGGGACTTAATGTAGATGGTGGATTTTCAACAAAGGGAAAAACCGTAAAATCATGATACTGCATGTTTCCTGACACGTCTTTCAGGCATGCGACGACTCATATTTTACGAAGCCACGATGAATATGTCTTTCGAAAAGCCTCCACTAGCTGAGCATTCGATCCCTGGCATTTCGTCGTGCCCTCTATGTAGAATAACATAGATGGGCGGTACTCCGTATATTGAGAGAAATAACGCCTTCAGGACGTCGGTGATACTCATTGTTCCCTGACTACATGAGAGAGACCCCCCTCTACATAGAAGAACGATTGGGCGGTTCTTCGTAAGATTGAGAGCAATAACGCCTTCAGGACGTCGGTGACACTCACTGTTCCCTGACTATGTAGAGAGATCGTGTATAGACCCAGGCGGTTCTCCGTAAGATTGAGAGCAATAACGTCTTCAGGACTTCGGCAACACTCGCTATTTCACTGACTATACGCAAGAGATTAAATTCTACCGTGACATTCACCACTGAATTCCTAGAAGATAATCTATCTTATCTCATTACTCCTATTTCATGATCGAAATGGTAATATATAAATGTATTACTCCGATTTCATGATCGAATCCACGGCTGATCTCATGAAATGGTAATAGATATTACTCTGATTTCATGGTCGAACCCACGGCTGGTCTCATGAAATGGTAATATCACCACTTATTTTATTACTCCGATTTCATGGTCGAATCCACGATCCCATGGAATGGTAATACCTATTTTATTATTCTGAATTCATGGTCGAATCCACGACTGATCCTATGAATTGATAATAAAAAACTACTCACTTTTATTACTCAGATTCATGAATCATTCTCCACTGAATTTCATAAATTAGTAATAAATACTCAACAATCGGGCATCTGGACTATTACTGAGTACGCCCCATAAAATAGTGCAAGTGTACTCGACAATAATGCACGAACGAGCACCCAAATGCGCGACATTCAAAATATGGTCGAATGAGGAATCCCGCATAAAATAGGAGAGAGAAAATAATAATATTAAAATAATGGAGAAGCGCTCATGGGTCGGGCCCGCCGGCCGGCCGGTCGTGCTCTAGTCGTGGCCGGTCCCATGCTTCCTCCATTATTTTCCTTAATTTTGTTGTTTTCATAAACTCATGAAGACTCCTCCATTCCAGCAACTTTCCTTTTTTGAACAAAACTCATGGTTTCTCCATATTCTCGTGGTTTCTCCATATTTTCGTGGTTTCTCCATATTCGTGTAGTTCCACAAAAATAATAATACTAGGGAAAGGTGTTGTGGGACTGGGCAACATAGCCGGCCGGCCATGCCCTAGCCGTGGACGTCCCCACACCTTGAAATCCCTAATCTTTCATAAATTGTTATTTCTCTCATCTTGTGAAACTCTCCGGTTTTAGCAAAAATCATGGTTTCTCCATATTTTCTCAAATATTGCGCGAACCATGAAAAAACCATAAGTCAACATGGTCACACGACCGACTAGGCTACTCACGAAAAATATATTAAAATATTATTATTTTAATATTCACAAAATATTGATCAAATGAGCATACTTGCTCATTCGAGCAAAATCGAGGATTTCAGTCAAAGATCGAACTCTTCTGAAAATCCGAAATATTGCTTAAACGCACATCAGAAAATGTTGAAACTCTCATAACTGAGACATGAGCATTATGGAAACACGAGAATGCTCTGTTGACCGACCAAGGGCGACTCCAAGGCTTGCAACAAGCCGATCCCACACGTTTTCACACCTTTTGACCTAATTTGTGCAATCGCTCATATTGGGTCCAAACTCTTCACAACTAACTCAGAGTTTGTGCAAATACCCACCAGCGGTCCCACGACACCTTGGTCGGTCCCTTACTTTTCTATAATTAGGTTTTCTCACCTAATCCTCAATCGAGCGCTATTTCAATAAATGATGAAACCGGCATTTAATTATCATTCCTTCACCAATCGGACAACTCAGGACCCTGGTGAACGCTCACTCGAGCAATTGTGCACCACATGGACGTCTGCAGTCCCATGTGGTCGATCCCTCTTTCGCTCATGACCTACTATCAGCAATTCGTCAATAAATGAGCAATTGCTCAAAATTAGGGTTTCGAACAAACGCTCAAAAAATCACCATTCTGAGTGAGTTCAAACACTAAATAAATTTATGTTAATCCAGTAAAAAACACGCGGATTAATTATATAATATTCGGTAATCTTCCAATGTTTTAATTAATATATTATTGGATCACATCACCAATAAATAAATAATTTGTCGAATCGAGCAATACTTGCTCAATTGCTCGAATATTGATCCAACTATCAATATTCAGTAATTTATCAGTAATTCGTCGAATTGAGCAATACTTGCTCAATTGCTCGAATATTGATCCAACTCTCAATATTCAATAATTTGTCAAATTGAGCAATACTTGCTGAATCGCCCAACTATCAATATTCAGTAATTCGCAATACTTGCTTAATTGCTCGAGTATTGATCCAACCGTCGATATCCAGTAATGCGTCGAGCAATACTTGCTCAGTTACTCGAATGTTCTACTGAGCAATTTGTCATTCATGCTCAGTTCAACAAACCCTAGACTCATTGTCTAATCAGTCAACGTGACTAATCAAATACACGTCTGTCATACAGACTCCACGATTCGTGAGACTTCAATCATGTCACATGGGGGATATCAATTAGGGTTTTGGTCTGGTGTCCTATAGCATGTGGATTCATCCACGATGAGAATGTGAGTAAGTCGTGCAACGGTTGAAGGAGTTAGCAAAGTAGTGGGTGGACGGTTAACCAAGTCTCCGCACGACCTGGAACTGGTTTCATCACGATCTTCCACTTTCCCACTCTCTCACTCATAAAACCGTCACACTTACTGGGATCGGTGTGTTCGCTATTCTGAAAATATAAATAAGTCTCTTAATCCGTGATTGAAAGGACAACATTCGTCTACACAATAATTTTTCGAGAAATCACTCTCAGAAATTCCATCAATCGCTCAGAACTTATTCACAGAACTCAACTTCAGCAGTTCTTCAATTTGCAGAAACCTTCAACACACCCACAATCCTTGATCATCATTGATCCCACACAATTCTCAGCTTTCCTCCTACAGATCAACCCTTCTCCCTCTTTGTGACCGAATTGACTCTGGAACGGCCTTGACTTGGTTTGGGCCGGAGTCCTACAGATCGATCTCTCGAATCTAAGCACTCCCTTTGCAGTGCATATGTGTGAGGTTCAGCAGTTTGCTCGGTCGAGGAGTCTCGACAGCACGCTCGACTCTTCACTTCCCTAAAAAACCAGCAAACCGTTTTTCCCCATCCACAGGCATATGAAGATTCATTTGATGAGTTTAATCACAAAGTGTCTGAAATTGTTAATGCATCTTTTGCATTGGGTAAGACTATTCCTGAAAAGGACATTGTGATGAAAATTCTCAGATCGCTGCCATCTAGATACGATTCTAAGAAGCATGCCATCGTTGAAGGAAATAACCTTGATGCTCTCTCCAGAAACACGTTGGTTGGAAAGCTAAAGATCTTTGATCATGAGCATACATCCAAAATTGGAAAGGATGTTTCCTTCAAAGCACAAAAGAACACTAAATTACTTGATAAAAGTAAAAGTGCTCATTGAGAATGATCTTTCTGAGGTTGATTCATCAGATGAAGATGTTGACAAGTCAGTCTCTTTGATCACAAGACAGTTTCGAGATCTCTTATTAAAGAGAAGTAAACGGTTTACCAAAGACAAACCTAGGTCACCAGTTAAACCTCACAATCGCATTCCTCCTAAAAACAGGGATGCTGACGAGGGTGATGACGAGGATATGCCAGAGTGCTTTAAGTGTAAAGGTTTTGGTCATTTTGCAAATGAGTGTCCAAACCGTAGAAAATACAGTGGGAACAAAGGTCTTGCTGCAACTCTTGATGAAATGTCTGATCACTATGATTCTAATGAAGACGAAAGATCAAGTGTTGCACTTCTTAGTGAAGATATTGATTTTGATAATTGTAGCAATACATACATCAATCTCGATATTCTTCCAGAAGAAGACTCAACCAATCTAGAAGAAAAAATTAACCTTTTCTGTTGGAAACTCTCTATCTGATTTTTCAGGTTCCACTTTGTGTCTAGCAGCTTGCATATCTCGAGCGTCCGAATCATCTTATCCATTGACATGCTCTTACTGTTCACTTAAATATCATGAATTTTCAAAGTGTTTCAAGTACAAACACAAGATGAGATATGTCAATAATCTTCAACGAAGAGTAAATCATCTAGCAAACAAACTTAAACTTGTTCAAAAAACCGTTGAGGTATGTAAGATTTTATCCTCTTCAAAGAAGTTGGTTTCCAAAGATAGGTCAAGACCACTAGAGAAAATAGTATGGTCTAAAATTTTTGATAAACATGGTTCTATGAATTCCTTTCAAAAGGTTATGGTGGACAAATTGTTGTTCACCGCAGCACAACTTAATTGTGTTGTGTTGGTGCATCTTGTCTCATGTGCCTGATTAAAAGAGACAAGATTGTGCACACCTCAGGCTTTAAGATTTTTTTTTTTTTGTTTTTATTAGATTTCCCGTGTGTTTTGTGAAATTGGAATTCTTTCATCTTTGAAGGGACTCCCCTGTTTAATCAATAAAAGAGGGTTATTCTCGACAATTCGAATCTCTCTAGAGTTGTGAATTGTGCGTGTGTGAACCTGTGTGGTTAAAGGTTCCGTAACCCTACATTCATTTTCCTTCTTTGAAACTCTTTTTATATTAAGACTGCTTGTTGAGATTACATTGTGATTTCTTCTCACAAACCCATACACACATGAAAACTCCAACCATCATGTTTTCTGATGGAAAAGATATTAATATGATTGTTAAGCCATCAATCATGAAGGAAAAAGAGAAATCTCCATTACCTCCAACTTTGAAAATAAAAAAAAAGGAATGTGAGGAAGCCAAGAGTTGTTCCTTCAAATTCTCAGAAGTTTTCTAGTGTTCTTAAAGAGTTGAAAGAAACAAGTAAGGAGATTCAACAAATAAAGGCTTTTGTTTTGAGAACTCTTGAAATTCAGAAGGCCCTGGTTCGACATCATCAGCCTAGAAGGTTTGTTGGAATTGACTCCTTTCTCCACGAACCTTATGTTCCTATGGCTGTTGACGACAAGGAGTTCGGGGACGATAAAGAATTCTTCAGAGGTCTCAATGTCTAGTAAATCTTCTTATGAGAATTTATTTCTTATGTATTTTGAAGAATAACTAGGGTTTGGAATAGCCATTATTGTGAGTACACATAGCTATCTCCAGCATTTTCATCTTCAATGTTTTTAGATTTATTTATTTAAATTCTAAGTTTTTTGGAAGATGATGTTTGCAATTTTAATCTTTATGATTTTATATATCGCAAATTGTTATGGGATATGTTGTTTACGACCGTGAACCTGTGACTGTCCCATACTTGTTCAAAAGTTATCTCTATTATGTCGGTATGACAATATTGATAAAAGATAGAATGAACTTTTGACTTACAAAAGTTAAAGCCTTTTATGTCATTATTTGATGTAAGAAAGGATAAAACTTTTTTTTACAAGGATTATGTATATTGTATGTCATTGTGCAAATAGTGATGGAAAATAGAATGAATCCTTGTGTATTCCGCAGTATTGGTCGATCTTCGATCCACATTTTTGTGCATATACCGTGTTGCTTTGTAAGTTCTCTTATGTCGAACATGACCAATTGAGTTGATCATTTTTGTGGTTGATTCAATTGAGATTTTTGGATACAAATTCATGTTTTCATGTGATTTGGTTATGTCCAAAGAAATCCTTCTTTTCTTGTAAAAGCAAGGTCGCCTTTGTTGTTCTTTCGGGAATGAAATTTTATGGGGAGAGTTCTTTTTGAACTTGTGATTAAGTGCCAAATCTTTGTGGGGAGTGCGGTTGTGGAATATTTTAGGGGTTATCTTGTATCTTTATAAACTCCTTGATGAATGCATTTAGCTTCGGCTTTATGATTGCATCTAAATTAGTTGGTATGCTATTCTCTTTTGGTCATGAAGTATCTCAATGAAAATTTCATGAGGATCCCACTAGTTTTCGTACATTTGCCAATTTATATTGACAAAAAGGGGGAGAATTAATGTGTAGTTTCATACTACAAATACATATGGTTTACGGGTCATTATGTAAGGGGGAGTGGTTTTCATGTTGAGATGAAGTATTGACTAAGGGGGAGTGATACATATCACCATAGTATTGTTGTCAAAGTTGTGATACAATTGAACTTTGATGTTGTGTAATAATACTATGACACTGTATAACAATGATTGAGAGAATTTGTTTTCTCATTGTTATCGCTACAGATCTACAACAACTATGATGCTAAGTTGAACACGTTTAGAATCATGGATTACTTGGAAGTGACGAAGTTTTCGAGTCGTGTGGAAGATGCCAAGGATATCAAGGATTTGGATGAGAAGCTACAAATTTTCATTTATTTTGTAATCCATATGTATTGATAGTTTTGTCACTAAAATTAACAAAGGGGGAGACTGTTAGAGCACTGCTCGGTCGAACTCGCATGCGTTGCTATCTCAAGCATGTTTGTCTTGATTTCTAGCCTATTTATAGATGTCTCGGACTAGGACATAGATTGTGTAGTTGAGCTTAGTTTTCACGGCGTTCATCATTTGAAGACGAAGAACTACTAAGGGGAGCTTGTGGAACTTCATCGACAAAAGGTATGTGGAGACTTAAACTCATCTATCACTTGGAAAGTCTATTTCTACTCTATCTCCTATGTTGAGACATAAGTCATATTACAATATAGTTTTCTATATAGACATTTGAGATTTCGAGTTCTCGAAATATGTGTTGGAAAGCTTTCGCTTCGACCAAGTTCATCTTATATCATGTGAAAATTGCCGAGTAATATCTTACATGGTTTGTGTGATGCAATCATTTGGTGTTGTCTTGGAATGTTTCGTACTGGTTATTTCAATAACTTGAAAATTGCTTTGATGCTAATAGTGTGTGAAAACGGCTATTGTCATCCTCTAAGAAAGTTTCAATGATTGAAATAAGAGTTTAGAACACTTAACCATTATTGGATATGTCATGTTGTGCACTCTTACACATACGTAATCCATGTCCGGGAACCATAGTATGCGCACTCGTTTGCATACCTGTTGGTTTGAGAAATTAGGGAACCTAAGTATGCGTACCTGTTTGCGTACTGGCGTACAGGTTCATGTCCGAGAATTTCTGCTGGGATTTGAAGTTTGCTTACCCGTTTGCATACTGGCGTAACTCAATCTTAGTCCGGGTATTTCAAGTATGCGTACCTGTTTGCATACTTGAAGGTTAAAGTTCTAAAATCGGTTTTAAACATGAACATAAACATTTGTATAATAAGGAATGCAATCTTTGCAAACCGTTTCTATAATGTTCATGATTGATTCGAGTGAATCAAACCGATTTTGCTTCAATTGTGTTATTGTATAATTCTATGAGAATATAGCAATTGAACAACTCTTTAACTAGTTTCATTTGAGTCATTTGAACTAGTTATGGTTAAGATGAATAAGGTTGATATGAGAGTACAGTAAAACCTTTGTTTCAGAATATTTTTGGGACCATATAAAATTATTCTTATATAGAGGTAAATTTTACAAAGATTAAGCCAAATTGGGACCGGAATTTTTTATTCATTTATGGAGTTTATTCCTTTATAGAGTATTCTTTTATAGAGGTTTTACTGTAATCATATGGCTAACCTCGGTTAACTATTTGTGAACCGACATGGTGTACACATTTAGGTACTGTTACATAAAACTAAATGAGGGTACATTTCATTTGTGTGTAACAAGCTAACTTCGATCTAACGGTTGAAAGAGATTAGCTTGGTTGAATCAGGTTTTTCATCTAACGGTGAATATTGAATGCTTTGTTACCAAGGTAACTTGGATTGCAAACCCTGATTTGAAAACTATATAAAGTAGAACTCTGGCAACTGGGAAACCTAATACCCACACCTCTTGTGTGTTATTAGTTGCATAAACTAGAGTAGATTCTCCTTTAACCTTAGGTTTTTATCGAGACCCAGTAGGTTAACGACTTCAAAGACTTTATTGGGATTGTGAAGCCAGACCCAACTATTTCCTTTGTAGTTGTGTGTTCTGATCTTGCCCGATTCTATCGTATTGAGTACAATTGAAATAATTGACTCAAGATTAATTTCTCCGATAGGCAAGATAAAAGTAATCACAAACATCTTCGTCTCATCGTTTGTGATTCCACAATATCCTGTTTCGCTATTCGATTAACATTATTGTGAGGTGATTGATAATACTAGGTTGTTATTCGGGAATATAAGTCTGGTTTATCAATTGGTTCATGTTCACCTTGATTTATCAAAAGACGGAACAAACTCTTGGGTATTTCTGTGGGAGACAGATTTATTAAATCTATAGACTTTTGTATTTGAGACAGATTTGTTTATCAAGTCTTCGACTTTAGGTTGTAGCAACTCTTGGTTGTGGGTGAGATCAACTATGGGAATCAAGTGCGTAGTATCCTTCTGGGATCAGAGACATAAGGAACGCAACTGTACCTTGAATCAATGTGAGATTGATTAGGGTTCAACTACAGTCCAGTCTGAAGTTAATTGGTAGTAGGATAGAGTCTGTAGCGGCTTAATACAATGTGGTGTTCAATCTGGACTAGGTCCCGGGGTTTTTCTGCATTTGCGGTTTCCTCGTTAACAAAATTCTGGTGTCTGTGTTATTTCTTTTTCCGCGTTATATTTTGTTATATAATTGAAATATCACACGTTGTGCGTTAAGATCCATCAATTAGAATATCCAACCTTTGGTTATTGATTTACATTGATTGACACTTGAACATTGGTCTTTGGTACCATTCAAATAACTCCTCTTATATTCAATCGGGCTCGCAGATTTCTATTTGCTGATTACCGATTGAATTAAAAATTAGAAATATTAAGCTCTTTGATATACTTTACTCTAGATTGAGTTTGACTGTCTAGTTGATTCTCTAGAAAGTATATTGGAGTAAGTCCTCTCAGATTTCCAAACAAATTGTTGGGTGTGGTTGTTAGACCCCTGCATTTTTAAAACTAGTTATAGATTTGTTCAATTGTTTATATTCTCATAGAAGTATACAAGACACAATTAAAGCAAAATCGATTTTGATTCACTTGAATCAATTCATGAATATTATAGCCACGGTTTGCAAAAGATTGCATTCCTTAATATATAAATGTATTAGTTCATGAACAAACCGATTTTAGAACTTAACCCACTCAAGTATGCAAACAGGTACGCATACTTAGAGTACCGGACTTGGTCTAGGTTCGCCAGTATGCGAACGGGTACGCATGCTGTCGTACACCACCAAACTCAGTTGAATTCCCGGACTTGAACTTTTCAGCCGGTACGCATACGGGTATGCATATTAAGTTCCCGGACTTCAACTTCCAAACCAGTACACATACGGATATGCATATTATGGTTCCCGGACTTTGAATAACATGCAATAGTTAGCATACAAGTACGCATACTGTGCTATATTCAATCAATGGTTAATCGTTCTAAACTCTATCTTAATCATTGAAACATTCTTGGAAGATGGGAATAGATGTCTCACACAAACTATAAGCTTCAAAGCATTTTTCAAGTGATCAATAGATCAATACGAAACATTCCGAGTATACATCAAATGATTGTCTCATACAAATCATGTAAGATGTTACCATGCGATTTTCACATGATCATCTTTTAACTTTCGTCAAGAATAAAATATGAACTTGGTTAAAGCGAAAGCTTACCAACACATATTTCGAGAAATATGTAAGTGAGTTAAACTCAGCTCGAAATACCAAATGTGTATAATTTAAAGTCTATATAGTTATACGACTTTTTTCTCAATAGGAGATAGAATAGAAATAGACTTCTGAGTAATAAATGATTTCAAGTCTCCACATACCTTTTGTTGATGAAGTTCCACAAGCTCCCCGTAGTAGTTCTTCGTCTTCAATCGATGAACGCCGTGAAGTCTAAATCTCAACTACACATTCTATCCTAATCCGAGACATAGCTATAAGTAGACTAGAAATCAAAACTTATAGTTTTGGCAACTAAACTTGACAACAAGCTTGAGATAGCAACGCTTGCGAGTTTGACCGAGCAGTGCTTTCACAGTGTTACTTAGCATGGAGAAATTACTCCTAAAGAATTGTCTGCTAAGAAACGTTTGCATGACTTGCGGATTTCCGGAAAGGCTATGAGATTAAAACAGGATTCATCCAGTGTTTCTTGTCCACAAACCTGTTCATTCTGCGGGAAAAGAAACCATAATGCTCTTGTTTTCTAGAAAGAAACATATTTCATATCTTCAAAATCTACTTCTTTTTACAGTCGACAGAGTAAATTGTCTGACGATATCTACAATGGATTTCATTCCTGCAGAAAACCATAACTCTCCTAAAAGAGGTTTCTAAGGTCACTCATCTAGAAATGTCTACAGGAATATCTATGAGAATAAGTATGGCAGATCTAAGTTTAGAGATGGAATTCTCATAATTCTTATCCTCTGGAATGGATCTCAAGAGGTCCTAGACTTAATCCTCAGAAAAATCCTTATGTTGGATATTATAAAAGGTTTATGTCTAATTCTTATAGATATAACCGAAGGAAGGTAGGGGATACAAGGCACAAACACTCAAATGGTATTTACAACTCGTCTCTCAATATTCATAGTTGGATGACATCTTACTCTTCTACCTAGTTCTAGGTGATTTCATCCTTGTATCTAACTTGAGAGATGCAATGATGATATTTGCGGGATGCTCAAGTTCGTTATATGTTATCATCTGATCTTGTGTTTGAAATAAAGTTGTTTTCTTTATTTGTGAATGTTGAGTCATATCTTGACTCCTACTAACTAATGCATCTTGTTGACTTTGTTTCATGTGCTCTAATTTGAAGCGAATCCTCTAAATTATCGAGTTGTGAAAAGATACGAGATAACTGAAAAGAAAGTGCATTTACTTATTTCGGATCTCTTTTAATCCATTGACTTTCTATAATCGGTCCACGAACGTCCGTGTCTTCTTCTTCTTCTTTAGAGTTTTTAGGGTCTCCATAACAAAGGTTTCCTTTTCTTGTTCACAAAAGCATATATATGTATATATTGTTTTCTCCATCCCTATTGAAAAAAATATGGAGAACTCTTCAATATCCCAAGAAGTAGTAAATCTTGATATGGAAGAAGATATCAAAGGATGCAGTTCGGTTCAAGAACTTGTCTTGAAGAAGATAATTGCAAGGAAAGAGTACAACTTGTGGATTGCTGAATCAGTCAAGGATTTAATTCATTTTTAGAGTGATTCAAAGGTCAAATTCGCAAACCTACAACTGCAAATAAATCATCTCATTGATGGTCAGATCAAAATCCTTGAAAATCAAAAGGTCCTGATACGGAACCAGAAGAAGCTCATCTCTAATTGCATCAAGGCCAGGAAAATTTCTTGCATTATTGATCGAAAGATGAATGTTCCAACTCATGAACATGGAGTTTCTACAATCAAAAAGATCAAGGATATCGATAATACCTTTTATGATGGAGTCATGGAGAGGTATGAAGTTATCAAAGAAGTCTGAACTTCTTATATGTCTAGGAAACTTCTTATGAGAATTTATTCTTGTGTTAAGAAGGATAACTAGGGTTTGGAATAGCAAATATTGTGATTACACATAGCTATTTCCAACGATTTTCATCTTGCAACGTTTTTAGATTTATTTATTCAAATTCTAAGTTATCTGGAAGATGATTTTGCAATATTAATCTTTATTGGTTTTATATATTGCAAAAATATTTTATGGGATATGTGTGTTTACGTTCGTGAACTATGATTATCTCATATATGCTCAAAATTTAAGTCTATTATGTCTTTATGTAAATATTGATAAGAGATATAATGAACTTTTGAATATTCCGCAGTATTGATCTTTTCCTGATCCACTTCTATGTGAAAGTACTGTATGGCTCCGTAAGTTTTATTATGTTGAGCATTTCCGACTAAATTAATCCATAAGGTGTTCTTGTGATTAATTTATTCGAGTTTTCTGGATACAAATTCATGTTTCATGTGATTTGTTAATGTCCAAAGAAATCCTTCTTTTCTTGTAAAAGTAAGGTCACTCTTGTTGTTCTTTCGGGAATGACATATTATGGGGGAGAGTTCTTAATTAAACTTGTGCTTAATTGTCAAATCTTTGTGGGAAGTGCGGCTGTGGAATATTGTAGGAGTTTTCTTGTATCTTTATAAACTCCTTGATGAACACAATAAGTTTCGAATATGTGAAATCATCGAAACAAAGTTGATATGTTCTCTTTTAGTCATGAATTATCTCTTTGAGAATTTCATTATGATCCCGTAGTTTTCGTACATTTTCCAATTTATATTGACAAAAAGGGGGGGGGATTATTTGGTAGTTCACATTACATACATATGGTTTACAGATCATTATGTAAGGGGGAGTGGTTTCCATTGTGAGATGGAAATATTGACTAAGGGGGAGTGATACATATCACCGTAGTATTATTGTCAAAGTTGTGATGCAATTAGACTTTGATGTTGTGTAATAATACCATGACACTGTATAAAAATAAGAAAACAACTTGTTGATCGTTATGGCTACGAATCTTCAACAACAATGATGCTGAGTTGAACACGTTCAGAATCGCTGGAGTACTTGGAGTATCGAAGAATTCAAGGAATGTTTAAGAACCAAGGAAATCAAGCATGATGGGTGAGAAGCTACACAGTTTATTTATTTTGTAATCCATATGTGTTGATAGTTTTGTCACTAAAATTGACAAAGGGGGAGATTGTTAGAGCATTGCTCGGTCGAACTCGCAAGCGTTGCTATCTCAAGCTTATTTGTCAAGTTTAGCTGACTAAAACTATAGTCTTGATTTCTAGTCTACTTATAGCTATGTCTCAGATTAGGATAGATAGTGCAGTAAAGCTTTAGATTTCACAGCGCTCATCGATTGAAGACGAAGATCTACTGAGGAGATCTTGGAGGAACTTCATCAACAAAATGTATGTGGAGACTAAAACTTATCTATCACTCAGAAGTTTATTATGTTTTATCTTTTAATGAGACTAAGTCGTATAGCTATATAGACTTTTATATTGTACACATTTGATATTTCGAGCTGAGTTTAACTCGCTTATCTATTTCTCGAAATATGTGTTGGAAGATTTTGCTTTAACTACGTTCATCATGTTCTTGATGAGTTTAGTTGGAAACAATTTATTTTTTGGAAACTAAATATTAAGTCAAAATATGATCATGTGGAAATTTCCTTGAAACATTTTAGATGATTTGTGTGAAATAATCATTTGATGTCGACTTCAAATGTTTCGTATTGATCATTCGATCACTTGAAAATTACTTATAAGCTAATAGTTTGTGTGAGACAACTATTGTCGTCTTCTAAGGATGTTTCAATGATTGAAATGGGAGTTTAGAACAAAACCCTTTGTCTGGATACAACACAGTATGCCTACCTAGTATGCAAACTATTTTGGTACGATTCGGGTCCGAGAACCTTGTTTGCATACCTAGTATGCGAATGGTTTTAACTGTTAACATCCGGGAACCTTGTTTGGATACTAGTATGCGAACGCATCTGTTAGAGCATAGCTCGGTCGACCTCGCATGCGTTGCTATCTCAAGCATGTTTGTCAATGTTAGTGATCAAAACTATGAGTCTTGATTTCTAGCCTACATAGCTAAGTCTCGGACTAGGATATAAAAGTATAGTTAAGCTCAAGGACTTCATGGCGATTCATCATACAACGACGAAGATATACTCAAGGAACCGTGGAACTTCATCAACAAAAAGGTATGTGGAGACTTGAACTTATCCATCACTCAAAAGTCTATCTCTTGTATCTCCTACTTCTTATGAGATAAAAGTCGTATGCTATATAGACTGGATCATACACATTTGATATTTCGATCCGAGTATATCTCGCCTATCTATATCTCGAAATCATGTGTTGGTAAAGCGTTTCGCTTTAATCAAGTTTATCTTCACCTAGTGACGAATGTCATGAAAAGTTTCAATTACTTTGAGAATTTCTCTGACGTGAAACAGTCTGTGAATAACGACTATATAACGTCCTCTGAGAATGTCTCAATGATTGGAATGAGAGTTTAGATTACATAACCATGTATTCCTTAATCCGAAGTTTTCGAACTTTGTTGATTGAGAGAAACCGGATCGAATTGGCTTTGCCAAATCCGCGAACCCAGCCCTCGAACTGACGGAAGTTCTCGTACTGAGAATTTCTTCTGGGATTTTCCAAAAACTCGTTTGCGTGTTAGTCCGCGAAATCAGTCCGCCAACCTAGTCCGCGAACTGGCGGAAATCGCCTTGCCGAGATTTTCTGCTGAGTTTGGAAAACTCTGCCGGTTGTCTTTAGTCCGCGAACTTGTTTGTGAGCTTAAGTGGTTATGATCTAAAGATGTGCTCTGAAAATGAAACTTAAATTACTAAGGAATGCTTTATGCAAACCGTGGCTATAAAGTTCATGAGCCGATTCAATCGAATCGAATCATCTTTGTTTCAATTGTGTCTTGTGTAGTTACATAAGATCTCATAGCGATTGAACAACTCTTTAACTAGTTCATTTGAGTCAATTGAACTTGTTATGGTGAAGAAGAACAAGGTTAATATGAAATGCTCATATGGTTAACCTTTTGGGTTACTATGTTGAACCAACATACACGTACAAGTTTGGGCATGGTTTTCACAAACTCAATAAACGTCTACCCGAGTGTGTGTGACAAGATAAGTTTTCGATCTAACGGTTTATAAATATTAGCTTGAATCTAAATCAGGTTTTCATCTAACAGTGAATATGGATTGCTTTGTAACAAAGGCAAAACCCTGATTTGAAGGCTATATAAAGGAGACATCTAGCATTGTGCAAAACTAATCCCCACACGTCCATGTGATACTAGTGCGCTCGCTAGAGTCGATTCTCCTTTAACCTTTGGTTTTCTTCTCTAAAACCATGTTAACGACTTAAAGACTTCATTGGGATTGTGAAGCCAGACCGATACTACTTTTATCGTAGTTGTGTGATCTGATCTTGCATCTTCTATCGTACGAGTACAATCTATTGATTGGCTTGAGATCGTGAGAGTTCTCCGATATGCAAGATAAAGAAGTCACAAACATCTTCGTCTCACTGTTTTTGATTCCTCGACAAACCACCTGTGTTCAGGAAGGATTGTAGAGAGGTGATTGATTAATCTAGGCTGTTCTTCGGGAATATAAGACCGAATTATCAATTGGTTCTTGTTCACCTTGATTTTCATATCTTAATACGGAACAAAAGCTAGGTTTTTCTGTGGGAGACAGATTTATCCTTTGATAAACTTTTCTGTGTGAGACAAATTTGTTTATTATCAAGTCTGCGATTTTGTGTTGCAGCAACTCTTGGTTGTGGGTGAGATCAGCTAAGGGAATCAAGTGCGCAGTATCCTGCTGGGATCAGAGGCGTATGAGTACAACTGTACCTTGGATCGGCGGGAGACTGATTGGGGTTCAACTATAGTCCAGTCCGAAGTTAGCTTGGAGTAAGCTAGTGTCTGTAGCGGCTTAATACAATGTGTATTCAATCTGGACTAGGTCCCAGGGTTTTTCTGTATTTGCGGTTTCCTCGTTAACAAAACTTCTGGTGTTTGTGTTATTTGTTTTCCGCATTATATTTGTTATATAATTGAAATAATATAGGTTGTGCGTTCATGATCATCAATTGGAAATCCAACATTTGGTTGTTGATTGATATTGATTGATCCTTGGACATTGGTCTTTGGTACCGTCCAAGTATTCCTTGTGTTTGATTAGGAATCGTTGGTTTCTATTAGCTTGAGTAATATCAAAAACAAGAGAGAGTTATTAACTCCTTGAGATACTTTTATCTAGATTGAGTTTGACTGTCTAGTTGATTCTCTAGCAAAGTATTTCGGAGTTAGTCCATACAGATTGCTAAGCGAAATATTGGTGGTGTTGTTAGACCCCCGCCTTTTCAGGTTCTACCTGAGTTAGGTCCGGGACGGCTGTTTGCATACCCGTTTGCAAACGGCTGGACAAGACCAAAGTCCAGAAGCCATAGTTTGCGTACCTATCTGCAAACTTAGTGGTTTAAGTTCTAAAAATCGGTTAAGTATGTTTTTTATACTCATGAACAAAAACATTTATGAATTAAGGAATGCAATCTTTACTGTGGCTTAATATTCACGAATTGATTCTTGCGAATCAATCCGATTTTGATTCAATTAGTTCATATATATTTCTATGAGATAAAGAACAATTGAAAAACTCTATTAAAACACAATTAGATTCATTTATTTATCTTTCATGATTGAGATCATCATAGTTGATCTAGATGTGTTAGATGAATGTGGTTAAGACAGAAGTGCTCATATGGCTAACTTCGATTAACTGTTATTGAGGAAACTCAATATACACGTTTAGGTACGGTTACCCATATCTAAATGAAAGTATATTTCATTTGTGTGTAACAATCTAAGACCATCTAACGGTGGAGAGATATTGCTTTGGTTTTAAGCAGACTTAGCTTGAATCTTAAATCAGGTTTTTATCTAACGGTGAATATTGAATGCTTTGTTAGTAAGCTATCTTAGCTTTGATTGAAAGCAAACCCTGATTTGAAAGATTATATAAGGGAGAAATCTAACAACTGGAAAAACCTAATCCCGACACTTTATTGTGTCCTAGTTGAGACTAGAGTCGATTCTCCTTTAACCTAAGTTTTTCCAAAACCATTATAGGTTAACGACTTGAAGACTTCATTTGGGATTCGTGAAGCCAGATCTAACTATTTTCCCTGTAGTTAGGTATTCTGATCTTACTTGTTATATCGTATTGAGTACTATCTTCTCTAAGATTTGCTCGAGATTTATCTCTGATAGGTAAGATATAAAAAGTAATCATAAAGCTCTTCGTCTCATTCTTTGTGATTCCGCGATAACTTCTTCTACTACCATATAATTAAGTTATTGTGAGGTGACTGATATTTCTAGGCTGCTCTTCGGGAGTATAAGACCGGATTATCAATTGGTTCCTGTTCACCTTGATTATTAAAAGACGGAACAAAAACTTCATAGGTACTTCTGTGGGAGACAGATTTATCTATCAGAATAGACTTATCTGTGGGAGACACATTTGTTTATAAGTCTTCGACTTTAGGTCATAGCAACTCTTTGTTGTGGGTGAGATCAGCTAAGGAATCAAGTGCGTAGAATCCGGCGTGGTTCTAGAGGCGTAAGGAACGCGACTGTACCTTAGTCGGTGTGAGACTTGGTTAGGGCTCAACTACAATCCAGTCCGAAGTTAACTTGTAGTAGGATAGTGTCGGTAGCGGTTTAATAGAATATGTTGTTCAAATCTGGACTAGGTCCTGGGATTTTTCTGCATTTTGCGGTTTCCTTGTTAACAAAATTTCTAGTGTCTGTATTACTTCTATTCCGCATTATATTTGTTTATATAATTAAAATATCACAGGTTGTGCGTAGTTTAATCAATTGGTAAATCCGACCTTAATTGCTGGATTGGAATTGATTGGCACTTGGACCTTGGTCTTTGGTATCGTCCAAGTTATTTCTCATATCAATCGAGATCACATATTGCTATCTGTTTGATTGCAGATTGTATTGAGAAATTTAGATTAAGCTTTTTGATATATCTCTTGATTGAGCTCGTTTTTAAGTTGGTGCTCTCAGAATTATATTGGAGTTAGTCCATACAGATTGCCGAACGAATTATTGGGTGTGGTTGTTATACCCCCGCTTTTTCACATACGCTCATAATTATGTTTCATTTCAGTAATTGAATACATCCAGGAACTGATCTTTCAGCTTTCAGAGAGTGTTTTTCTCTAGCATGAAAGAATCCTTATATTCTTCGGTTATATAGATTTGTATGAAGTAAAATTTCGGTTAATAAAATTCAGACCAACCGGTAGGTGAATTTGTCATAGTCAAGCCTTTCGTGCAGGTGGGAACTTATCCATGACAAGTATAATTTTGGCCGCTAAAAGTGTTCTGCGCAAACTTTATTGACTAGAATTGAATCGATAATGAACTCAGACGATAAAATCTTCATCCACGAGTTTAAAAAGTTCGGAAGATTCACTCCTGTTTAGGAACATATCTTTCTCATGATGACCAAAAAAATATGATTATATTTCCAAGAAAAACTGTTGCTTTTCTGGTTCAATCGATTCGTATTCATATTTGTACAGTGCAAATCTTTGCGCCATCTAAAAACCGGGTGCACAAGTACGTCTCTTCTCAATGGATGTTAGAGTTTTAAATCCATTAATTATCTCTCCTATTTGGGTTTTAAAATTAGGTAACCAATAACTTATATTCTTTTTTTTTTTGAAGCATAAGCTTTAGGAGGAATAAATTTGGATTCATATTTGTATTTGTTCTTCATCTACATTTATTCTCTTTCTCCGGTTGGGATTTTTGGTATTTTCGTATGTTTTTCTTTATTTACTCGTTCGTAGGGTTCACGGGTAGGGACAATAGTGTGCTTGATGACCCCATACAAAAAAAAAAAACTTGTTCGTAGCAACCTTTGACGACCATTAATTTTTTCTTTTAAGTTACTTGTTAAATAAATAATAAATAGATAATTGATGAAGATGGGTTTGATAACTTTCGCATGTGAGCTTGTCTCTGGTGGGCAATGTGGAAAGCCCGTAACAAGGATGTATTCGAGAAAGCAGTCATCAATGTTCCGGGTGTGGTGAAGGATGGTTTGTTTTGATTCAACTCTTACAAAGAATGCGAGGATGCCGACTTGGAAGTGCAGTTCCCTCGCGCAAATGACCAGTATAATCATCTTAATGATCATTGGATTCCTCCCTTACCAATGTCATTAAAGTGAATGTGGACGAAGCTGTTGCTACTGATTGCTCTTGCGCAGCTGCTATTGTTAGGGATATGAATGGAACTATATTGGGTGCTTGCTTTGTCATTGTGGACACCACAATCCCTATAGTAGCCGAAGTGAACAACTTTCTCTTGGCTTTTACTTTATCCAAACGTCCGAACTTCCACAATATCATTGTTGAAGGCGACTGTCAACAAGTAGTACTCATCCTTCAAAGGAAGAACCCTTCTATTCCTTGGAGAATTCGTCATTTTATTGATGAAATTGGTGGCAGGACCAGTGACATGAACTCTGTTGAGTTCAACCATATTCCGAAGAGAGTCAATTCAATGGCTCATGACCTGGCAGCGTTCGCGAAACAACATAATGTCCAAACTTGGGAGGCATATTCTCAAATCCCCTCTTTTATAATCCAGCAAGTTAACTCTTCGATTGGATAAGTTTTTGTAGCTTTTTATTTTTTCAGTTTGTTGCTTTGCTGCTCTACCAGGAAGACGTCCAAAAAAGATGGAAAAATGAATTTGTATCATCGTCAAGATGCTTGTATCTGATTCATAATATTAATACGACTACACTTCATCATCACCCTATCTTCTCAACCGTTTAATCTTTGTTCTAGAATTAAATTTTTATAAATAATAATGGCTTCCCTACCCGAACCCAATCTCCCTTTTCATTTTATCATATTAATTTATCTTATTAAATATTCCCTCCATCTCAAATTAATTGAGCTATTTGTAGTTTGCACAATTATTAAGGCAAAGAGAAAAGGGAAGTATGTTTAAGTATTTTTTATAATTATACCCTTGTGGATAATAACTAGTAAAACTTAGAAATGATTTATCTCTTAAACTACACCACGATTTTTCGTAAACTTTATATAATTGAAAAGCATTTTAAAACACCTACATAACGAATATAAACATGACTATCAACTTATACATACTTCTTATAGTAACAATAATCAATTAAAAGGGTAGTTTTAGAAATATCCCCTTGATTAGTGAGATGACTCATTTATTTGTGGGACAAAATTTTAAACCAATTAGCTCAATCAATTTGGGACGGAGGGAGCACCTAACAACTTTTATTTAATTTAAAACTAATTAGTATTAACTACTAAGAATCTCTATTAACACAAAACTCTTTATTTCTCACTCATTATGTGCTTTAAGATTAGACTTGATCAAGCCACGAATATATGTAATTCAACTATGTCAATCGTCTTAGCCCCACATACAGATGAACCAAACTCGAATTGATTATGCATAAATGATTTGTTTATCATGTTGATGTAACCATTTAAACTATCTTTTCAATTCCATATTCATGATAACGAGCATATTGAAATTGGTATTAAGTAAAAGTAGGAAAGTTATGAATACC